>NC_088802.1:38467876-38640376 GCF_011386835.1 Chrysemys picta bellii | reverse complement strand
TCCAGCCCTGCACCCAAGGGGCGTGACAAACTGCTGTGGGCGGAGCCTGGCGTCCCGTGGGGCGGAGTCTGGAGCCCCCGGTATTTGCCGGGGTAGCTGCTGGAAGAAGCGTTGGGTTTCTTCTTGCGCCCTGACTCTGCGGTGACGTCATCATTCAGCGCCGGTCTCGCGGTGTCACGTGCCCCGTGTGTCGCTGTGGTAGTGGTGGGACCGCCCCCCCTCAGCAACGCGTCCGAGTCTCTGAGTTGGTCCCGCGCGCGTTTGGTGCGGCTGGGGCCGGAAATCCCCGGCAGGAGGTGAGAGACAGAGCGGGGCGGGGCTACGTATGGGGGTTAAAGTCATCGGAAGGGGGAAGTATTCCGAGATGGGGGAGCGACCGATCCGGGCGGGGCGTCGGTCCGGGGTTCTTGGGGGAGGTTGAGAGTCAGGCTGCGGGGGAGGGGTGAGTAGTTGTGAGTTTGTGGGAGAAGCCGGGGAGGAGTGTTGGTGCGGCGCGGTGCGGCTGGATGCGGGGGACAGCCGTACCAGGGTGAAGAACTGGGTCCGGAGTATGTGCTGGGTTTTGGGGTAGGTGTCCTTTGCTCCCCCCCACCCGCTGGCTGGGTGCCACTCTTGCACCTCCCAGGTTCCTGTGTCCCTTGCTTCCCATGAGGTGAGGGGTGATGTAGGCTGCAGAGCTAGTAATAAAGTTTTTGTCGCGGTGTCTGGATGCTGTGGCAGGACGAATAGAGAAGTGGGACAAAGTGGGCGGCAGGGCTTGTCTTTGCTGTTAAAAAAAACTTGGATTTTTTTTTACCTCCAGGTAAAAGCTATCCCAAGGTGAAAACACAGGGACGACATCATGGTACATCACTTTTAACTTGCTGAGATCAGGCCTGTCTGGCGTTGAACTCTGTGAATTTACCTCAGATAAATCTGAAGTGTCCTGTCCTCACTGTGGCTTCACCTTGGTATCGCTCCTGTACCTTCCTTTACCTTGAGATTAAAAACATAAGTTTTTGGGGGGAATGAAGACAAATCCTGATATTGATGGTTGTATTTCTGTTACCTATGGAAACCCATCAGTAGTTGTGCAATATTAAGGGTTACTTGGCATATTTGACTATATGAAAGTACATAGGTACAAATTGGGCTAATACTGATCAAGATTATTCACAAATGGATCAGTGAATTAAATTATTTACCAATGTTCAGTTCAGTATGTCTGTTGGGAAAATAGCACAGCAGGGCACAGATTATTCAACAAGTTCTTGGAATGTATTGGAGACAGTTTTTTATTTCACAAAGTGGAGAAAGTTACTAGGGGAGAGGCTGTTCTAGATTTGATTTTGACAAATAGGGAGGAACTGGTTGAGAATTTGAAAGTGGAAGGCAGCTTGGGTGAAAGTGATCATCAAACAGTAGAGTTTATGATTCTAAGGAATGGTAGGAGGAAGAACAGCAAAATAAAGACAGTGGATGTCAAGAAGGCAGACTTCAGCAAACTCAGGGAGTTGGTGGGTAAGATCCCATGGGAAGCAAGTCTAAGGGAAAAAACAATTGAAGACAGTTGGCAGTTTTTCAGAGAGACATTATTAAGGGCACAAGAGCAAACTATCCGACTGCATAGGAAAGATAGGAAGTATGGCAAGAGACCATCCTGGCTTACCCAGGAGATCTTCAATGATCTAAAAATCAAAAAAGAGTCATACAAAAAGTGGAAACTAGCTCAAATTACAAAGGATAAATATAAACAAATAAGTATGTAGGGACAAAATTAGAAAGGTCAAGGCACAAAATGAGATCAAACTAGCTAGCGACATAAAGGGTAACAAGAAAACATTCTACAAATACATTTGAAACAAGAGGAAGATCAAGGACAGGGTAGGCCCTTTACTCAATGAGGGGGGAAAAACAATAACAGAAAATGTGGAAATGACAGAGGTGCTTAACGACTACTTTGTTTCAGTTTTCACCAAAAAGGTTGGCGGCAATTGGATGTCTAACATAGTGAATGCCAGTGAAATTGAGGTAGGATCATAGGCTAAAATAGGGAAAGAACAAGTTAAAAATTATGTAGACAAGTTAGATGTCTTCTAGTGACCAGAGCCTGATGAAATGCATCCTAGAATACACAAGGAGCTGACTGAGGAGATATCTGAGCCATTAGCGGTTATCTTTGAAAAGTCAAGGAAGACGGGAGAGATTCCAGAAGACTGGAAAAGAGCAAATATAGTGCCAATCTATAAAAAGGGAAATAAGTACAACCCAGGAAATTGTAGACCAGTCAGCTCAACTTCTGTATCCGGAAAGATAATGGAGCAAATAACTAAGAAATCAATTTGCAAACATCTAGAAGATAATAAGGTGATAAGTAACAGTCAGCATGGATTTGTTAAGAAGAAATCATGTCAAACCAACCTGATAGCTTTCTTTGACAGGGTAACAAGCCTTGTGGATAGGGGCGAAGCGGTAGTGTCATATCTTGACTTTAGTAAATCTTTTGATACTGTCTCATAAACAAACTAGGAAAATGCAACCTAGATGGAGCTACTATAAGGTGGATGCATAACTGGTTGGAAAACAGTTCCAAGAGAGTAGTTATCAGTGGTTCACAGTCATGCTGGAAGGGCATAGCGAGTGGGGTACCGCAGGGATTAGTTTGGGGTCTGGTTCTGTTCAATATCTTCATCAGTGATTTAGATAATGGCATAGAGTACACTTATAAAGTTTGTGGATGATACCAAGCTGGGAGGGGTTGCAAGTGCTTTGGAAGATAGGATTATAATTCAAAATGATCTGGACAAACTGGAGGAATGGTCTGATGAAATTCAATAAGGACAAATGCGAAGTACTCCACTTAGGAAGGAACAATCAGTTGCACACATATAAAACGGGATATGACTGCCTAGGAAGGAGTAGTGCGGAAAGGGATCTGTGGGTTATAGTGGACCACAAGCTAAATGTGAGTCAACAGTGTAACACTGTTGCAAAAAAAAGTGAATGTCATTCTGGGATATATTAGCAGGAGTGTTGTAAGCAAGACACACAAAGTAATTCTTCTGCTCTACTCTGCACTGTTTAGGCCTCAACTGAAGTATTGTGTCCAGTCTGGGCACCACATTTCAGGAAAGATGTGGACAAATTGGAGAAAGTCCGAGAAGAGCAACAAAAATGATTGAAGGTCTAGAAAACATGACCTATGAGGCAAGATTGAAAAAATTGGGTTTGTTTAGTCTGGAGAAAAGAAGACTTAGAGGGGACATAGAATCATAGAATATTATAGTTGGAAGAGACCTCAGGAGGTCATTTAGTCCAATCCCCTGCTCAAAGCAGGACCAACACCAGGGCTTTGTCAAGCCGGGCCTTAAAAACCTCTAAGGATGGAGATTCCAGCACCTCCCTAGGTGCTTCACCCCCTCCTAGTGAAATAGTGTTTCCTAATATCCAGACTAGACCTCCCCCACTGCAACTTGAGACCATTGCTTCTTGTTCTGTCATCTGCCACCACTGAGAACAAGCTAGCTCCATCCTCTTCGGAACCCCCCTTCAGGTAGTTGAAGGCTGCTAGCAAATCCCCCCTCACTCGTCTCTTCTGCAGACTAAATAACCCCAGTTCCCTCAGCTTCTGTACAGTTTTCAAGTACATAAAAGGTTGTTACAAGGAGGGAGGGAGAAAAATTGTTCTTCTTAACCTCTGAAGATAGGACAAGAAGCAATGGGCTTAAATTGCAGCACAGGAGGTTTAGGTTGGACATTAGGAAAAACTTCCCAACTGTCAGGGTGGTTAAGCACAGGAATAAATTGCCTAGGGTGGTTGTGGAATCTCCATCATTGGAGATTTTTAAGAGCAGGTTAGACAAACACCTCTCAGGAATGGTCTAGAATGATAATACTTAGTCCTGCCATGAGTGTAGGGGACTGAACTAGATGACCTCTCGAGGTCCCTTCCAGTTCTATGATTCTATGTCTCTGTATCTATTCATTTTGTTTGCTAACATTCTGAAACAGGATTTTGTTCATTACTCTTGAACAAAACAAGTAATCTCAGTGTCCACAAATTGTCAGTTGGAATCAGTAATGTGTGACAACAATCTTGAATTATGTATTGTATTTTTATATTGTTGTTGTTATTATTATTTATTATTATTTGTATTTTTTATTACCAAACACTTTGGGCAACAATCAGTAGGTTGAAAACCAAAAGTTTTTTGTATAAACTTTTCTGTGAACAATTACCAAATCTTGGCCTAGCTCTAGCAACATTGGCATAGGGTCTGCTATTGTTTGTAAAATCATTCTTTATAATTAAATATGAAATAAATTGATGAGCCTGATTCATGCTCTAGCAAGACAGTATGTTGCTAAAGCAGAATTGTAAAAATCTAACTGTTCAACGTATTAATGCTAAACACTTAATTTGGAGCTTTTGGTCGGGAGTACAAGATTTAACATTGCAAAGAATTTGTGAAGTGATTAGTTAAGGTCTTTATTTTGAACATGTGAAGCACTATGTAAGCACTAAGCATGGTGTATTAATTATGATTGTTACTTTTGCTGACTTTCTTTCTCTTTAATATTTAAAAGCCAACAATGCTGAGAAAAAGATGCGCAAGACCCACAATATTAACTTCTTCAGAAAAGAAAACCAGGAGACAAATTATTGATAAAAGGGTGGCGTACACAAGGATATACTTGGGGAATCAAATTGGCCGATGGCTGACCTTAAGGGAAAAACTGGATTTCAAAAGTGACACAGACCTTGCAGGATTTTTGCTGGATCTGTAAGTAAAATAGTACCTCACTTGCATGAATATGAAACTAATTACTTTTTTTTTTGTATTATGATTATTATTTTGTATATTAGATAGAAGTGGTAGAAAGTTCCCAGGATGGGGGCAGGAGAATCCAGGAGGGCTTTGCCTTTGATGTTCCCCTCAAAATCAAACTCCATCATAGTACCATTTTGGAATCTGGGAATTACCATATTGGAGGAGACCAGCTGTCTATATAGTTTAGTAGTGGTCAGTATCAGCTACATTAGAGGAAGGTTCCAAAAAGCCCTGCAGTCCCAGTTATGGAATAGTTTTACTCCAGGTAGATTGTCTTCTTAACTCCCCAGAGGTTGACTTATGCCCTGAAGCTTTCCAGAACTCTTGATTTTATTTTTAAATTTTTCCGTATACCTCTAGATATTATATCTATAGATATAGATATATCAGGTTAAATATATAAAATTTTCTTTTTGAATCTTGTTATATTTCTGGCCTCAATTATATCTTTTGTCATCAAGTTTGATAGGCAAATAGTGTGTTGTGTTAAATTTTAATCGATTCTGTATTTGTCACCTTTCAGTTTCAGGGAGCGACCCCTTGTTTTTGTAAAATGAGAGGGTGAGTAGCAGTGCCTGATCTACATTCTCAGAACCGGTCATTAATTCGTACACCTTTACTGCATCTCTTCCTTATTTACCTCCTTTCTAAGGTGTGTGTCTTTTTAGTGTCCTCTTATGAAGATAGTCCATGTCTGTAATTCTTATTGGCCATCTCTGAATCCCCTCTTTATTTCTACTACAACTTTTTGCCATGGGATGACCAGAACTAAACAGAGTATTCTAGGTAAGATTGTACCATTACTTAATAGCTATATATAATTTTAATTATTCTCCATCTTATTTCTTATGCATCCTAATAATTGTCCTTTTCTGACTGCTGCTGCGCAACAGGCCTCCATTGAGGTGTCCATACTGATGCACAGGTTTTTTTCTTGAGCTAGCAGATAAGTCTAAATACACTGAGTTCTAAATTATTCCCTCCAATGGACATTATTTTGCATTTGTCAACACTGAATTCTGTCTGCCATTGTGTTGCTTATTCAACTAACTTGATTAGGTCTCTTTGCAGGTTTGAATAGTCTTTAGTCTTCACTAACCCAAGTAATGTTCTCTCATCTGTAAATTCAGCCATGTCATTACTCACTGCCTTTTTTCCAGATCACTAACAAACACTAGTCCTTGCTGTACTCAACGGTTAACCTTGTGCCATGTTGAAAATTAGGATTCTTCTTTGAGTTATTGTACACATGGATTCCATTCTTGCTGTGCATATGCCCAGGTACACAATATCATATTCTTTTGGCTAGCAGTGTCTGTTGAGGCTGTACCAACTCACTAGATGTCCTTGTGCCTCCTCACTGAGGATATAAAGGGCAGAGTGAGTCCAACTAGCCCTCAGTTTCTTCTTACTGCCCATGTCGCAAAAGACTGAATCCCTGCAGTTTCCACTTGCATCTCTGCACACTGCATAGTATAGTGTGTGTGTATTTTTAGGATAGTTAATTATTTTATTATATAGTTAGAGTTAGTCTTTTGCCAATTGGCACAAGAAAACCTTTTTAATTAAATACTTAAGGGCATCCCTATCCTCCTTAGTTTTGCAGACCAATGGTCAAACCCTGCATCCGGATGGTAGAAACCCACCAAAAGAATCTGTTCAGCTGAAGTTCAGAACATTGTGCTCCAAAGCCGAAAAGCCTCAGCTAGACTAACTTAAAAAACCTAGTGGGAGAGGTTTGCTTTTTGAGCCTCTCAGCACCAGCTTTCTGTCCTTAGAATTGCTCAGCAATATTGGATTGTTTATTAGCCCTGAAACAATCTGGGCTTCCTGTCAGTACCATAAAGGTCTGTCTAGCAGCAACACAGTGGTAAGGTTCCTTCAGGGCTTTACTCATGTTTTTTTCCCCATCCCTCTTGGGACCTCAGTATAATATTGGCAGGGTTAGTGAGTTCCCTGCTTTGAGGCCTTAGTAACCTGTTCCCTCTGCCATTTATCTATAAAGTCTGCCTTTTTAGTGGCTGTTATATCATCAGCTCACAGGGTTGGAGAGATTCAGGCCCTCATGGCAGATCCACCTTATATAGTGTTTTATAAGGACAGAGTCAATCTCAGGCCTCATCCCATGTTCCTGCTTAAATTTGTTTTGGAATTCCATGTAAAACAATTCATTCATCTCCCAATTTTCTTTTGCAAGCCTCACTCAGCCCCAAGGTAAACTAAACTTCACACACTTGATGTAGTAAGTTAATTACATGCGTCTGATGAAGTGGGCATTCACCCACGAAAGCTTATGCTCCAATACATCTGTTAGTCTTTAAGGTGCCACAGGACTCTTTGTTGCTTTTTAAGTTAACTGTGTGTATTGTCAGGACAAAACCATTCAGAAACATACCTCAACTGTTAGGGGCCTTTGAAAAGGTGACTGAAATATCAGGTTAAATATCTTCTTAGAAATTATCTAAGTGGGTCTCCAGCTGTATAAGGACGTGTTATGATTTAGGCAGATTAGTTCCATTACACCCAGCCATGTTAGAGTTCATTGCACCAGAGCTTAGGCAGCCTCTAATGCATGCTTGAAGATCATCTTTATTTCTGAAATCTTCTAGGGCAGCTACATGTTGCTCGACCCACACTTTTACAGGATGCTTCTCTTTGGTAGAGGCTTCCGGATTGTACCCTTGCTTTGGTAGTGCTGTTCTGCAGTCATTGTTTAAGTTGGACTCCTACACGTCTCCAAGCAAAGAGAAGCTAGTTAGTCATAAATAGTGGAATCTTGTTCAGTCACTTGAACAAGAAAGAAGTTACTTACCTTACACGAACTTCAAGAGGTTGTCCACATAGATTCCATGATCCACCCTCCTTCCCTGCTACCACAAAGTCCTGCTCCTCTGGAATTCGGTATTGGCAAAGAAACTGAGGGATGGTTGGGCCCTTGAGTGGGTGGGGTATGAGGGCATCTAGGGTGCAGACATAGCCCAAATAGACATGGCTGGCCAAAGAATCGGATCTTACATGCATGCAGTCCATGTGTGCCAAGAGTGGAATCCATGTGGACAACATATCTCAAAGAACCACAGTTATCTAAAGTAAGGCATCTCATGATTGGCTAGTTTTTTTTGTTTTTTTTTTTTTTTCTTTTATCTCCTTATGCTGGGGATCTGGTTGCACTCAGCAGAGTCTGTGAAGAAGAGGGGTGGAGAAGGATGGCTTTTGTTGAATGGAAGGCTGAACAGGGACAGATGGTGAAGGGGAGGAAGTAAAAGTAAGGAATTAACCATGACTAAGTAGAAAGATAGTTGGAGGTAGCTTGTTTTTCTTATTTTTTAAAGGAGCTGATTAGACATGTATGCAGTGTAGTTGTAGCTGTGTGAGTATCAGGATACTTGAGAGAGCAAGTGGGTAAGATAATATCTTTTATTGGACTAACTTCTATTGGTGAGAGAGGCAAGCGTTCAAGCCACACAGAGCTCTCTGTGTGACTCAAAAGCTTGCATCTCTCACCAATAGAAGTTGGTCCAACAAAAGATATTACCTCACCTTAGACATGTGATAGTCATCACTCTGACCACTCTGCTTGCTTGGTTGTATTTTTTTACCTCCACCCTGCATCTTTGTTTTTAGACAGTAAGATCTTGGGATGTGGACTGTGATCTGATGGCTGTGCAGTGTCTACTGTGTTTTGGGTGCTATTTGAATATAACTACTGTCCTTTTAATTCTTGTAGCTATGACAATGATGATCCATTACCTAAAGAAGCAGTAGTCTCCTTACCTGAAGATATGAGAATCGTAACTGCGAAAGAAGAAAGAGATTTACATGACTCCTCTTCAGCTGTTGGAATGTTAGTGATACTACTTTATTTTATGCAATTGATACTCATAAAGATAAGATGTAGAATACAAGTCTTCTAGCCTTCTCTTAAGTTAATTTTGCTTTATTGTCTCATATCAGATTTATGGCATTTTATGCTCTGGAGTATCCTAATAAGGAGAACTTGTTCTTTTAAAAGGTGTCCCTTTTCTGATGGTGTCCACACCAAATCCATTGATCTGCCTGTCAGAGTCCATTTCTTAAATATTGTGTTTTATTCTCCAGGGCTTTAAAAACTCTGTTTAATGTAAAACATCTGCCTGAATGAATGGGTGGAATTGAGCCCATGGTGCTGTTGGCTCTATCAGAGACGGAGAGGCTGGGAGCAAGTGCCACCATTTCTCTTTCAGGATGTGAGGGAGAGACAAGAAGAGGAGTAGTTAAAGCCAGTGATGTTTTTTCCATATGCTGGGGTGGGGGAATGAGGGAGTAGAGTGCACTCTGAGCCACTGCTATTTTCATAGAAGTAGAGATGGGGAGAGCAGGGTGCAGAACAGTCTCTGAACTGCCTCTCCTTTAAGAGAAGGGGACGGAGTGAGTAGCAGAGGGCTCACAAGGAAAGCAGGACCTGGGAGGCCAAAGGCTATCCGTATTTCCAGGAGAGGAGCAGAGGCAGCAGCAGAGAAGCAGAGCATAGGTTGGTGAGTGGGATGGGGTAATGATCATGTATTTCATTGGGTGGCTTGAAGATGGGTTAATAGACATAAAATATGCATGATTTTGGCAGGGCATTTGGCAACCCGAGTATCTCACCTGACCTAGCAGCTTGAGTTAATGGTTGAGTAGGCGTTGTGAGGAAATCCTTCAAGCCATGGGACTTTCAAAGACAACAATTATAAAACTAACTTTAAGCTTTCTTAAATATTTTACTAATATCAAACCTTCTGTAATATAGATGTGACAGTGAGGACCGACTGACTGCAGAATCAGCCTGTTCTTTACCACAAAGTAGGGGAATCAGAACCGTGAAAGAAGAGAGGCATTTGCAGGATGACTCCTCTTCAGTACAGAGTCATGAAAAGTTAGTGATACATTTTTTTCCCTACCTTTTAAAATTTTCGATAAAGTAAAAATATTTTTAAAATATTTGCTGGTATCCAAAATAACTGAAAGGGCAGGGTTTCGTTATCTCCTAGTTATATAGTTTTAACCAATGTTCTAAAAAGGAAACAAGAGTTAACTTGAATATTGAGACACCTACTCTTCTTGGATTCTCACGAGACCATTGTTTTTCAGTCTGGTACCTTGCAATTTATCGAAAGCAAGAAGTAGCTAATTTTATTTCTCTGTTTTATTGCATGGTGTTGCTTCCTTAAACCACTGGAGACTGGGTTTTATATTAAATATTTTTTCTCTGTTAGAAATGCATTTTACTTCTCCAATTTAAATTGAAATTGAAATCTGACTTCCCTAGTAATCCACATTGAGTTTGCTTTATTAGCTGAAAATTTCCAGCCAATAGTGCAACAGCTTTTATATGGCTCATGTCAAAAAGCAGCTATGGTGAAATCAAACTGGAAAGAACCTGAAGCAATTGTATATAATCTTTTCACTCAATGTTTCCAGAGATGCTTTGTTGTGTCTCTTAAAACTTGTTACATACTCAAAAGTAGACTTCTTTCCTGGTCCAGAGTCAGTGAAATCATGAGAAATTGCATATTTTCTCTTTCTGTCATATCCTTGAGGTCCCACATCAACACTGCTATCCTTTAAGTCAATGAGCACATTAGTGCTACTTCTCATTTAGCCAAAATGATTAAAATAGAATCATGTGAGGTGCTATGGAGCCTGCAATCATTGAATGTGTTCCCTCCTCACAGTATGCCCTATTACTTCTGGTCTGTATAGTAAAACGTTGGTTTAAAAATTAAAACTAAGTTTCTCTCATGCAGCAATGCAGAACACAACAGTCAGGACAATGCAAATGGTGCTGCTTATTTCAAAAGTTTAAAATGAATGGATTAAACATTTTCAGTTATATATAAACAAGTATGTATGTATTTATTCCTGAAAGCATGCTAGACCTTTCACAAAAGAAAGAAGTCACTCTCCTTGCTTCAAGGAGCTTAGTTTGTGACAATTAGACAGATCTAACAAGTGAGAGCAAAAATGTTAGGGACTGGGAGGGAAAGCAGGATGAGGGTTACTAAAGTAAGGTTAATTGGCTACATAGATTTTTAGAGTTAGATGCCTTGATATTTCCATTCTGTATTTGCATTTATACACACAGGAAGTTAAGGATCAGGAGGTTGACAGGGATACTTTGTGCAGCAGAGCTATGAAGCAAAGCAAAGCAAAATCTATTAATGATTAACAGATTTAAGACAGGTAACAATGAAGAGTCAGTTGTGTTGAGTTCTGGGATTTTTAGTGTGATATTGACATCAGAAGGAGCAGGTACAGTGAAGTACTCCTATTGGAGTAGCTGCTGCTGTTAGCCAATATTGTCTTTTGAACTTCCTCCCTGGATGGCTGTTGGTGTGGGCCATAGTTGGGGGGGAATGTTGCTGCATCTATTGTGCTCAGTTGGATTCCCCTGTCTCTGGGGTGAGGAGAAGTGAGCATCCAAACTCTTGCCTTCTCACCAGTACTGTGCATGGAGTGGTTGCTGCTGTAAACCATTCAGAGCTGTTGGCCTTGTAAATCCAATTCTGAATGGCAGCTGCTGCTGTATTTATAATGTACGCATATAGAGGTGGCATGTGTGTATACACACACTAAGTATTTTAAAGGGCTTGAATCAGTTACTTCAGTGACAAAATGTAAGGATACATGACATGCACACACAACAAAAAGTTGTAAAATCAATATTAATAAAAGTGAATAAATAGACTGGGAAGATTTAAGTCCAAACAACTGTTTTAATTGAAACAGTACCTTGCTGTGTTTGCAACCCAGACACTGAAGCTTTGCACAAGGACACAAGAGCTGGAAATTCAAACTAACTAATCTATTTGGTTGGGTGTGCTGAGTGAACTACACAAAATAAACTGCATAAATAACATTAAAAAATAATGTGGTCTTTTAAATCTTTAAGTTTTAGTAATGTAAGTAGTTCTCAGTAACACAGATGAAGAAACTTGGTATCTTTAAAAATATCATTTTGAATCTGATGTTGGTCCTTTAACATTGGCTATTACAAACTGAAATGTTCTCTGCACCTCTTTTTCTTGACTTCAGAAATATGTTTTGGAGAGATCGGGTGGGTGGGAGGGAGGGAGGGAAGGACTTCGGTCATTTTAAGATCAGCAACAATTTAAAGGTGCACAGAGCAATTTTGCTGGCCTACACAATCCATTCCATATTAAATGTGAAGCTTGCTTAAACAAACACATTAAATGTATTTATTCAGGGCACCTACAGAAATGAGTGTGAAACTTTTTCTTTAACAGCCATAGTCTTTTAACATACATGTGACAGTTATAACCAAATATATAAGGTGATCTTTCTAAAAATGTACTTTTAAAACGTGCCCGGGACACTAGAGAGCCTAAGAAATTAGTGTAATTGCATCGTGTCCAGTCTCCTGGATATACAGTAATGTATTCCAAGAACATAGGCCTACCTTTTAAATATGAGTTTTCTATTCAAAATTATTATTCCTGAATTGTCTATTTCTGATTTTTTCCTAATGTGATTAATTTGAATATTTCCCTTTTAACAGATAAGTCAGCATTCATACAACGAGGTTTCCTGGTATTCAGGTGAAGATTCTCCTATTGGCTCTGAATCTGACCTTTCAGAAAGGTAAAATTATTTAAAACAGAAGGTATTTTCTTTGTGCATAGTATAAATTGGTACTTTGAAGAGCAATGTATTTTATATTGTTTGTAAAGTATTTACTAAATATTCTTATTAAAGGAATATTAAAATTATATTGTCTCAATGTTTTAATTTCTCTTCTGGTTCCTGGGGCTGGCATCTTGGGATATGAATATTTAGCATTCTTGAGGACTTCCTTTAAATCTAAGCAGCTTCCACTATTCAGTCTTTACTTGTTTGAATGATAACCTTGTAACTACAGTCTTGTTGTTTTCAGAGCCTTTGTAGCAAGTATTTGCCTATTTCATACCCATTTGATCATCTATTGTACGTCTCTCTTAGTTTTTAATAGCAGATTTAAGAAATAGTATTGTTCTTCAGGACAGGCTGTGAAGGGTAGGTGAGCTCTAACTACTTAAATGATTCAGGTTTTTGGTTTTTTTTTTGTTAATTAATCTGTTGGACTTCTAAGAACCCATTTCTAACCTTTAATTCTGGTTTATCAGTTCCTTGTCAACTTTGGTCACTAATTCTGGCTTTGAATAGATCAGACTTGCCATCAGTCACCCAACTGAGAAGCTCCTACCCTGTGATTTGTTTTCATTCTGGTTTTAGGTTTAACCTAATTAATAAGGTTGTGAGTAGTCACTGTTTGCATTATGAATTGGCACTTCCCAATTTCCCTTTCAGACAGCCATGCTTATCTCTTAACGTACATCAAATAAGTCTGAATATTTAACATTTAGAGTACAGTGTGAGAACTCTTCTGGCATAAGACCGAATTAAGTTCTTATAGATGATGTGATCCAAAGACAGTGCTTGAAAAGTATGTGTGTACATACAGATAACCATGTTTACAGAAGTTCAGCACCAAAAATGCAGCTTTGCTCATTTAGCCCTTAAGTAATAGAAGAAAGCAAACATATAATGGCTTACTTTTCAGGGCAACAGCCACCTTTTTGTTGTGTGTCTGTGCAGTGCTAACACAATGGGGCCTGGATCCCTATTTGGGCTGTAGGTACTACTGCAGTATCAGTAGCAATAATATTGATTGCAAGAGGCATGTTATACAGACTGGACTTGTTTCCTATCCACATACAGATATTATTATATACTGAATATAAATAAAAGAATAATATCTCTAACTTTTAATTTGAGTTAATCACTTAAGTTTTATTTTGGAACCAGCAGTGAAATGTATTCATTTTTCAACAAAAATGACCACACTTGCTCATAATTTAGATGGTAGGGTTGGCACCTTATTAGCCAGTGGCACTGCTAAGTTAGAACTTTTTATCACAAAATAGTGTTGTGGACTCTGGGTTTTATGAATCTGATGTGTGCTTATACCGGGAACGCGTTTACCCTCTTCTACAGAGCCTAGTAACCAAGAGGAACAGCCAAAGTGTCTGGTGAGTTCCTTTCGTGACCTTTTTTCCAGTCACTGCTGCTAGCCAATGGCATTGAACAGTGTGACAAATGCTGCGGCGTGGGCGAGCAGGTGGATGAATGACACTAGCCTGGCTGGGGAGATACGGTGATGCGGGGCACTTCAGTTTACATTTCCTATCGCTCTGTTCGCAGCGCTTCTCCGCGGTGAGCCCCCGCGCCCTGCCGGCGGGCTGCCCGGGGGCCGCGCGGCCCGTAGGACTCCTTGGTCAGGGGCTGCTGCTCGCCCCAAAGGCGAGACGGTCCGCGCGGCGGGGCTCTTCCCCCTCCCCACCCAAAACGTGCGTCATCAGCCTGCGCCAGGACCGGGCGGTCACGTGTCCCGTGTTTATCTCGGTTCGGCGGGTCGCGCGCGCGACCTCGTCGCTCTGGGCCGCGCGCACCTGCTGTTGCTACTGCCGGCGGCGGCTCCGACGCCGTGACTCCCCGCTGGGAAGCGAGCGAGCGGCCCCACGGGGAGGGGCGCGGCTGGGAGACGGGACCCTGCCCCGCCAGGTGCCCGGAAGGGGAGCGGTGATGGGATTCCGGGGGAGCGGGAGGAGGGCGTGAGGGGGGAGCGGGGCGAGGGGAGCCCCGGGACACAACGCTTCCCGCACGGGCCCGTCCCCGTCCCGCTGGCACTGCCCGGGCTGAGCCGCACCGCAGGGGGTGGGCGCTCAGCTCCCTCCGCTCCCGAGTGAAGCCCTGAAGCTTCCTGCCCTCGCTGTGGGAGCGACGGACTAGGCTAAGGACGGCGCCCGTGCGAGGCTCCTGCATCCCGCGAGGGATCGAGCCGCACCATGGGAAGAAGAGCTGCAAAATTGGGCAGACGAGGGGGAAAGTGGAAGTTAGGAGTTGCTCCGAGCAGGGGGAAGCTGCAGCAGTAAGGAGAGCCACGAGAAGGGAGAGAAGGCAAACCAAAGGGGAGTGGAGGGTGCCGGATACACAGGGGCTAAAGAAATGTAGCAGTTGATTTATTTTCATAGATGGGGGAGATATACAAGAAAGCAAATTTTTTGAAATGAGCTACTACGTGTATGCGTGCATGGATGTTAGTTGATTTTACGGAGTATATTGTGATCTATGTTCAATTATGTATGTGCTCCTCAGAGAGGTGCTGAATCCTTGTTTAAAGTCGATAGGCGATAGAGGTGCTAGGCAGCTCTCTGGTCAGGCTCCACGAGAACCTCGGTTCTCGTTGAGCCTGAACTGTGTGTAAGATGATTTAATTGGTATATTTGGTCCTGTGTATGTGTGTAAATATTGCAGTGTTTGAAATCAGCGTTTACAGCGATGACTTAGAACACTGACATCTGCATAATTACCATGAACTGCATTTTTACTATTATTTCTCTTTATTTGTAAGCTTACAATGTCATTACCGGCAAAGAGATGTGGTAGACCCCCTGTACTGTCCTGCTTGGAAAAGAAAAAGAGGAAGCAAAGTCTCGATAGAAGAAGAGGGAAAACAAGAATCTATGTGGGAAATCATATTGATAGATGGTTGACACTTAAGGAAAAATTGGATTTCAGAAATGATGCAGAAGTCGCAGGATTTTTACTAGATTTGTAAGTAAAATATCACCACATCTTATTACAATTAAATGAACCAAAGACTATTCTCAAAGTTAATTTAATACCGAATATATTTTTGTAATACAGATATGACAACTATGACCCATTGTCAAAAGCATCAATATGTTCCCTGCCTGAAGATGTGAGAAGAATTACAGTGAAAGGGGAAAGAGAGTTGCCAGATGACACTTCTTTAATAGCAGCGGATGGAACGTTAGTAACATTCTCTATTTTTACATGATTAGTATAAACAAAATTTAATTTGTGTTTAAAAGATCACAGGAAAGTCTTTTTAATTACAGTTAAGAGCGTTTATGTACAGAAAAATTGGCAGCCCATTTTAATAAAATAGGAAACCTCAGAATGTGCACAAAAGAGGTGCTGGACTTCCCATTATCTATAGATTTTAGAACTTTTAATGATATCTATAGAATTTTAATGATATTTCAAAGTTAAATATATACCTTCAGAATGCTTGAAGAGAATAAATGTAGAAGTAAGCAATATTAATTAATATGCATATTTCTGTGCTACAGGTATGACAATGATGACCAGTTGTCTAAAGAATCTACTTGTTCTGGACCCGAAGATGTAAGAATCATAACTGTGAAAGAAGAGAGGGATTTGCCTGATGACTGTTCAACTGAGACTGATGACACGTTAGTGACACTCTTACTTTTGCATGTTTTATATCTGAATATATTATTTTGCATCAGTTTATTATCACTTTTAATTTTGCTTATTAGAAACCCATACCATTCATGCTCTTATCTCTTATTTAAAAACAAATTGAAAGTTTTTGGATGGTCCAGATGAGGGGAAAACCTGAAGTACGTTGTGGGAAAGTTGAAAACCTCAAGGGGCACGCACACAGCAAACCTGCATCTCTGTTTGCTGCCTTCCATAATTGTATGTAAAGCTCTCTGACATAACAAGAAAATATAGTGTCTCAGGTATTTTACAGTGAAATTGTGAGTAAATTTTGATACTTGTAGCAGAATGCAGCCTGCAGACTAATGCAATTATTGTGTGTGCAGTTAAATTTGCTCAAAAGACAAATGTTTCATTGTTGCCTGTTTTGGAATGATATTACATACATACAAAGTGACATGTTAACCTATCTAAAATAGTGCTGTGTTCTTCGAGGCAACCACACCATCAGTCGACTCTACTGATTTCTTTTACTGCAATACCAACAGTAACTGAGGCATTCACAGTTGAGATCAAAGGAGCCTCAAATAGGTATGCTTGTCCATTACTCTTTCTTTAGGTTTCAATTATCCACAACAGCGTTACTGAATACTTTAATTTGGTCCATATTTTAGTTACCTAACTTTCTTTAAAAATGTATTTTTAATGTGTGCAGGGGACACTGAGAGCCTAGGACATTACAATGGCATTGCATGGTGTGTCCAAACCCCTCGCTAATATGGTGAAGTACGTAAGGCATGAAGCATGTGTTTGCATGAATCTTAATTTCCACTATTCTTTTTTGTAACTTTTTAAACTTTTCCTACTTTGATTTTGACAGATTAACTAACTGGAGGTTCTGAAAGTGAGTCCTCTTGTGATTCAGAAGAATGTTTGGAAAAACTGAGTGAATTGCAAAATCAGTAAAGTGGATACATTCAAGTACATTCAAGTTGGCATCTTATTCTGACAACAGAACTTCAGTTTGCTTTAGAAAGCAGCAAGAATCTAAGATTGACTTTGTGAGATTGATATATCATGGGTAAGTGAAACTTTCTATGGAATACTTGTTTTATGGCCTTTTAGTATGTCAGAAATATTGTACAAATTGGTTGATCATCGTTAAAATTTCCTCATAGCCTAGTATTAGGTAGCTATACAGTACTTTGGAACAATCTTATAATCTTCATCTATATAAAGATTAATATATGAATTAATATTACTCCAGTGCTTTGTCCAGCATTTTCCATTTCAAATGATTGTTAATAAACAGGCCAGGTCACTAGGCACATGCATGCTCAAAGCAAAGAAATGTTAGCTATGTTTAAGAACTAGGAAAGTTAGGTGAAGTCTCTCATTTATGGAACAAGTAGTATTTTAGGTAATTACAAACTACCTAAGAATATTTATTTAATTGGATCACTTGAATGGCTGACCATGGATGTTTTTTGTAGAAAAATACTATCTTTATATTTTAGGTACATATATACCTCTCATTATTTTAGTATCTGATCGCCTCACAATCTTTAATATATGTTTCCTCACAACTTGCCTGTGAGGTGGGCAGTACTGTTATCCTATATTACAGATGCGTGAAACTGAGGCACGGGGAGACCAAGTGAGTTGCCCAGAGAAACACAGTACATCTATGGTAGAACAAGGGATTGAACCTAGATCTCCCAAGTCTGAGGCTAGCATCCTAACCAATAAAGCAGTGATATCTTAGATGGATATGAGAGCTATTAAGATGTTTCTCTGTCAGCCTCATAGAGGAGAATTCTGTTCACCTTTTGAAAAACGTGATGATGGATATTTTAATGGACAAAGAATATTGGCACTGGCAATCTTTTCCCTGGTTTTAAAGGTCTGAGAATGTACTTCCTAGTGAAGGGTGGGTAGGCAGGCAAGTATTTCCTGCTTCTCTGGGAGTGTAATGCCCTGTTGAGTTTCCTGTCAGCCTTTGAATATGTAGGATATATTTTCATTATATGCAAGTATGAGTGTGGGGTAACATTAATGTAAAGCAGTATCCATATAGTGAGGTCTCATTGTGGGTGCTTAACTACACCATAATAGTTTATTTAACAGTATTACAGCAGTTTGTTTTCCAAGCACTCTAATTAGTTAATTTTGGAAGCAAACTATTTGAACACTATCTTTCAGAGATCCCGGGGGTAGCTCTGCAGCTCATAGGCCTTCTCAGCAACGTTAATGATTTTTTTTTTCTGTCTTGCTTTTGGAATCCCATCCATCCGACTTGATTTTAGCCTTTGGGATGGGGTCTGAGTAATTGGGGGACTATTTTGGAGGAAGGACACTGTGTGAGGGAGTGGAACATTTGGGTTTAAAAGTGCTTGTCAGGCAAAGTAGCTGTTGGTTATTAATGGTAGCAAGGCTTCTGCTACTGGAGGCTGAGAAAAGTTAAAGCAGGAATAGGGAGGAAGAGGTTCCAGTGTCTGAAAGGCCGCTTTGAGCAATAATGTATTACAGTGCTGCAGCTGAAGGGAAGCAGTTGAACACTTTCCCCTCGGTTGCTGGTTCTTTTCGAGCATGTATCCTCTGATCATCTCAATCTTAACATTTTGGAATGCCAGCCATGTGACCACATTGGTTGCTTTCAAATCCATCTTTATAGTTCAATTACATTGAGTATAGGGCTATCCCAGTAAGTTTTAAGAAGCCATTTATTCTTCCTATTTAACATATCCTCTCAAAGAGGAGAGGAAGAAGATGGCCCTCCTGAGATAAAAGGGCTGTTTTTTTCAGGGACTTAATCCTGGAACATAATGTTAGGTGGCTGTATATATCTAGACCAAATACCTTTTGTCCTCATGTTATACAGAGTTTTTTTTGCCTGAGCAATACTACACATTAACAATCAGTTTGTTCAATAATCCTGTTCCCACCAGTGTCATAGTTATTGGTTTGGGTAAAAGCATATCTGTGAGATAAATTGGTGGTGCTCATTAGTACTGCTCACAGAGTAACATACTAATACTAAGCTATGTTTCTGGGTCCAGTTAATCCTGTCCATGCTGAAGTGGTTCTGGCAACAACTATTTAAATGGTTATTCCTAGACAATTTCCCTGACAGTTGTGGATTTTTTTTTTCTGAGAAACCACTCTCTCTATAGAACCCTCCTTCCCCAAGTAGTTTGGCTTTTTTTTGTTTGTTTTGGAGGGCCGGGAAATTTCTGTCCAACTTGTTCAGTGAAATATGGTGACCACCACCATGTTTAAACAAAGTTCAGATCCTGGCAAACCAGCCAGTAGCCTACTAAGCTGGAGTCTTAGTCTCCAACGGTGTGTGGGGAGGGGGGTGCATTGCAGCTTCCTTGAAGTTCCAGTTCTATTATTCCACCTTCATGAGGTTAAAATCTTTAGAATCAACACTCTGTTGAGATGAATGGAAATGGTTCCTATCACTCTTAGGGACATATTACACCCTACTTTGCAGCTATAGAGGACTCTTTTTGGCTCTGCCTACACTGAGGATTTTCTGAAATTCTCCCATCCTTCTCTGGGCAGTGTTAAATGATGTGATTAAAAATGCACTGGTCTACAGTTTTTTGCGAAGTCGTCTGCTTCAGAGATAAAATGTGCTATTTATTATGTATTTTGATGTGCTGAATTCAAATATGACAATTAAAACAACTGGCTACTGTTTCTAAGATATTTAAGTTTTTACATTTTATGTCTATATATATATATATATAGACTGTCCAAAGTACTGTCCAAACCCAGTCATAGATTTATTCATAGATCCAGTCAAAGATGTATTTTAGTCATTTCTGGTTTAAATTGAGATCCCTTCCCTTTATAACTCACTTATCCTCTGCCATTCCCAAGTCAAGGGTCGTATATACTGACCCAATAGCATATCTTGAAAACTAGAGCCAATCAACAATTTTAAGCATCATTTTCGTTCTCAGTGACCCAGAATTAGTAAAGTTTGACTACATTTATTTCAGAAGCATTTTGGCTGTAGAGCAGTGTAACCAGTCTGGAGTGATGGTGGGAGAATTTCTGAGAATCCTCAAAGTAAATAAGATCCACTAGCGGAAACACATATATATATATATTGTGTAGATAGTAGAGTTTTAATCATAAATTGTAAACCTGGGTCTTTTCATGTGTTTATGGTTGCTTTACATGATAATATTTCACCTGTCCTGTTTGTTCAACACTTTAAAAATCAGCAAAACGGTTATATAAATAAAATTTATTATGAAACAAAAGGCAAAAAACTATTCTGTACATAGTTTAGTCCTATTCAGTGTCTACTCGGCGCTTCTTGGCTTGTCTCTTGTATTCATTAAATGGAGCATCTCTTGTCACTGTCCAGCAATAGTCTGCAAGCATTGATGGGCTCCATTTGCCCTGATAGCGTTTCTCCATTGTTGCAATGTCCTGGTGAAATCGCTCGCCATGCTCGTCACTCACTGCTCTGCAGTTCGGTGGAAAAAAATCTAGATGAGAGTGCAAAAAATGTACCTTTAGTGACATGTTGCAACCACGGCTTTTGTAAGCCTTGAGGAGGTTTTCCACCAACAACCTGTAGTTGTCTGCCTTGTTGTTTCCGAGAAAATTTATTGCCACTAACTGGAAGGCTTTCCATGCCGTCTTTTCCTTGCCACGCAGTGCATGGTCAAATGCATCATCTCGAAGAAGTTCATGAATCTGAGGACCAACAAAGACACCTTCCTTTATCTTAGCTTCACTTAAGCTTGGAAATTTTCCACGGAAGTACTTGAAAGCTGCTTGTTTTGTCAATGGCCTTGACAAAGTTCTTCATCAGACTCAGCTTGATGTGTAAGGGTGGTAACAAAATCTTCCTCGATTCAACAAGTGGTGGATGCTGAACACTTTTCCTTCCAGGCTCCAATGACTGTCGGAGTGGCCAATCTTTCTTGATGTAGTGGGAATCTCTTGCACGACTATCCCATTCGCAGAGAAAACAGCAGTACTTTGTGTATCCAGTCTGCAGACCAAGCAAGAGAGCAACAACCTTCAAATCGCCACACAGCTGCCACTGATGTTGGTCATAGTTTATGCACCTCAAAAGTTGTTTCATGTTGTCATAAGTTTCCTTCATATGGACTGCATGACCAACTGGAATTGATGGCAAAACATTGCCATTATGCAGTAAAACAGCTTTAAGACTCATCTTCGATGACTCAATGAACAGTCTCCACTCATCTGGATTGTGAACGATGTTGAGGGCTGCACCTCAACCATCGATGTTGTTGCAGGCTACAAGATCACCTTCCATGAAGAAGAATGGGACAAGATCCTTTTGACGATCACGGAACATGGAAACCCTAACATCACCTGCCAGGAGATTCCACTGCTGTAGTCTGGAGCCCAACAGCTCTGCCTTACTCTTGGGTAGTTCCAAATCCCTGACAAGGTCATTCAGTTCACCTTGTGTTATGAGGTGTGGTTCAGAGGAGGAGGATGGGAGAAAATGTGGGTCCTGTGACATTGATGGTTCAGGACCAGAAGTTTCATCCTCTTCCTCGTCTGACTCAAGTGAGAATGATTCTGATGCATCAGGAACCGGCAGCCCTTCTCCGTGGGGTACTGGACATATAGCTGATGGAATGTTTGGATAATGCACAGTCCACTTTTTCTTCTTTGACACACCTTTGCCAACTGGAGGCACCATGCAGAAGTAACAATTGCTGGTATGATCTGTTGGCTCTCTCCAAATCATTGGCACTGCAAAAGGCATAGATTTCCTTTTCCTGTTCAACCACTGGCAAAGATTTGTTGCACAAGTGTTGCAGCGTATGTGTGGGGCCCACCTCTTGTCCTGATCTCCAATTTTGCAGCCAAAATAAAGGTGATAGGCTTTCTTAACCATAGTGGTTATATTGGGCTTTTGTGATGCAAAAGTCACTTCACCACAAACATAGCAGAAGTTATCTGCACTGTTCACACAAGTACGAGGCATCTCTGCTCACTTTGGCTAAACAGAAATGTGTCCCTTTGCAAAATCAAAAACTGACAAATAAGAGAGCACGACACTGTATGATTTCTAGAGCTGATATAGGGCAATTTGTTCAGCAGAGTGATGTAAGCTTCGTTATGATTGCATCACCCATGACTTCTAGGAATAACATGAGGCAATGCATATCATGTATGACGCAATACCAGCTTCAGATTGCACCATTCATTGTTTTGCCTAAAAAGCAAGTACTGTCCAAACCCAGTCATAGATTTATTCATAGATCCAGTCAAAGATGTATTTTAGTCATTTCTGGTTTAAATTGAGATCCCTTCCCTTTATAACTCACTTATCCTCTGCCATTCCCAAGTCAAGGGTCGTATATACTGACCCAATAGCATATCTTGAAAACTAGAGCCAATCAACAATTTTAAGCATCATTTTCGTTCTCAGTGACCCAGAATTAGTAAAGTTTGACTACATTTATTTCAGAAGCATTTTGGCTGTAGAGCAGTGTAACCAGTCTGGAGTGATGGTGGGAGAATTTCTGAGAATCCTCAAAGTAAATAAGATCCACTAGCGGAAACACTGTAGTTCAACCTTGCGGGGGATGGGACAGGATTTTGGGGAGCCTGTATGAGAAATGAGCACCTCTTGGAACAGTGGGTATTTGGATAAGGTGCTGGTGGATCTAGTTAACAGTGCATCACTTCCACTCACACACTATAGCAAATGATGTGGAGGAGGCTATTTTGTGGCTGTACAAACATCCACATGGTATTTCTGCTGCTGTACGGTGGCCTTGGGAATATGAAGGAAAAGAATGACTGTCAGCCCTAGAGAAACTCCCAATATTGGACCTGGCTACTCTGGCTGAGTGCAGAGCTAGGATTTGAACTGAAGTCAGTTTACACCTCTAATCGTTTTGGATAGATTCAGTAAGACAACATAGCACTGGTTCAGATATGGAGGGGTATCTTTGCAGCTATAAAGGCTAGAAACTTTTTTTTTTTTAAAGGCTTAAATTATGGAGAAAACTGATAAGCTGCCCAGGTCACCAGGGAGAGTTTCCTGCTCACCACTGGCAAGTGGGTTATTTTTCAAGCCCTGGCAGTTTTTGCTAGCACACTTTCAGCTGAAGTGTAGTCAGTATCAAACACAGAAATTACGACTTGAAGTAAAATGAGCCCTGATGTATTCAGCTTCCTTTTCTTCAGGCTATTTTATTAATATTTTTGCCTTGGAAAATGTTTGTAAATTGTATCTTCTATCACTGTTTTATTACTATCATTTTTAAGTGAATGTGTAACTGTTTTTGTCCTTAGAAAAATAAGATGGGGGTATTTTAGTGTAAAATACAACAGTCATTGAGTTATTTTAATTGTAACAATATATGTTAAATTGTATTGAACCATAGCGAGAAGAAATATTGTGAAAGTGTAGAATACCAGTATGGCAAAAAGTATGTATTGCACATGCAAAAATGCAAATGAGTCATTACCGATGTAAATAGGTTAACATAATCCAAAAATAATTGGAAACAAATAATTTATGTAAAATTCCACTGACAAGTACTTGTATTAATATAACTTCAGTGAAAATGAAACCATATTTGTTATTTAGGTTTCTGAAGGTCACAAAAAAAGCACCTTAATGATCATTGTCACATTACTTTTCAGGCTGGCCAACAAGAAGAATATCAAGCGTTTACATAATGGTGCTGAGACATTTTTGATCCCTTCTGGTTTTGCTGTGAGGATGTTATTTATTATGGAGAACTTATTGTAAGTTGTAGTATAAAATTCCATGTTAATTGTCAAGCAACAAATTAAAATTCATTAACTGGAAACTTCATTGTGGTATGTTAACATTAATAAAGAGTGTGGAGTGTACTATTTCATTATGGAAGTCCATAATGAAAACTGCATCAGGGTCAGACATGGCTCTTTAATGGGAAAGAGAAACAGCAAACTACACCAATACTAGCAGAATAATTTCTGATCAGCTTGAGAATGATGGCTTACTTTCTATAACCTTTGAACATTTTATTCACACACAAATATGTGGTGACAATGTTCAAATGACATTCTAGAAGCGGTGATACCATCTGATGTTCATGTTTTCTTTCCTGTAATTTTCCCCCCAAAAGTCCTCTTCTTATGGAGCAGGTTCAATACATGCCTAGATTTTCTGCAGAGAGGCTATGCACTGAATGATGAGTTTTGATAGCTAGTGATGACATGCATGTGCAAATACTTACTTTGATAAATTTCAGTGTGTTAATTATTTTGATCACTCATGTATTAGTTTTCATTTTTTTAAAACCAAAATAGTGCTTTTTGAATCTTTGATTATATGTTTCAGTTACAAAGGCCATATCAGCATCGAACATCACAATAATTATTAAAGCTCAATAGAGTAGTATTGATTCTGTATATAATTGAGAGTTTGTGTGTAGTTACT
The DNA here is from genome assembly GCF_011386835.1 of Chrysemys picta bellii. NCBI lineage: Eukaryota > Metazoa > Chordata > Testudines > Emydidae > Chrysemys > Chrysemys picta. The sequence goes on along the minus strand of NC_088802.1, from coordinate 38,615,824 downwards.
AAATATGAATAATCCTGGAAAGTTTTCATCTAGCAATAGTGAACTAGGTATGTGTGTATGTTCAATATGTGCGTATAAAATGGCTTGGATAAAACTGTGAGCCTAATTGGCCAAAGAGAATGAAGTCCTATAGTCTTCCATCTAACACACTCATGGGGATTTAGGTGTTGATCCTGTATCCTTCAAGTCAATCAGAGCTTTTCCATTGACTTGAATGAGACCAGGATCAAGCCCTTAGAGACAAACGCTTCCAACTAGACCATTACACAAAATATGCTATTTTTAAAAGGCACTTTAGTTCAGCTGTTGTTACAAAGCAAATGCTACCCCTTTTTCTTTAACTCTTCTTTTGCTGGCTTTGAAGTACGGTAACACTGAGGAAATTCTGTGTCTTATTGAATAATATAAAATAACTATTGTCAAACGTTACATGGGCCACCAACTTGTTGAAATAAAACAGAAGGGGTGGTATTTGTTGGAAACTTTCTATTGAGAAGGAATGTTTTAGCACTTTGTATTATATCTTTCTCTCTGTTTGTTCAAAATTTTGTCCCTGGCTGCCTGATGTTCAGTAATGCAAGCCTAATTGCTGACTTAATCTGGCCTAGAAAAAATGGCATCTTTACTGGTGGCAGTCACTTCAATGATGAAAGAGCTTAAAGAAAGGTTTAGTCTTCAACTTTGTAAATGGCATCATAGACAAAGGATTCAATGCTCAGTGTGGTCCATCACACCCTGAAGCAAAACATACAAGGTCACCCTAGTGCACATAACTATAAAGAGAATTTTGTCAGGGAACTCTGTCCCCATGTGGTGGCTGAGCACTGAACTACCATCCGCTCTTTCCAGACCTTATGCATTATAAATACATAATTTAAATATTTATACTGTTAAACTTATTATGGAAATAGACTGAAAATCACATACACATTAAATCTTCAGTGTCAAGTTAAGCAAAATAATGGCCGTTTGGCTGATGGATAATATCTGAATATAGTATGGTCCATACACTTTACCTCACCTTACTGGTCAATTTTTCTTAAATTTCTATTGTAGAATATGCACTTGGAGTTGAAGGAAAGAGTAGATATTGCTTCATATTTTCTTCTGGACTGTTACAATATACTGTGATTATCTCTAGAAGTTGATACATAGTTGAATACTTTTAAGTAGCAGGTTTTGGAGGGTAGAATACTGGACAGTGGTTTGGCCCAATGCATCAAGTAGAACAGTAAACTAGAGTACATGTTTAAGTACGAGGGAAAAAAAAATCTTATCTGGCTGTAAAAGTTAGTTCTGCTGTTGTGCTACCAGTATATTAAGTAGAAAAGATTCATGGTCAAATGGCCATTTGAGCCAATATGTAACTAGCCTTCCAGGAACATTAAATGTAGATATATGACTACAGAGAACTTGTGAAAGGGTGGAAGTTTCATCCATTTCTTAGGTATTAGTTTACAGTTGAAGTACCTAAGAAATGGATAAAACTTCCACCCTTTCACAGGATAGATCAGAATTTTTTCTAAACTAAACACATTTGAAGTGTTCCATTTCATATGAACAGTTATTTAGCTACAGGGCATAGCCCCCACCAGTATGATTTTAAACAGGAAAAAAATGGTTTGCTATAGAGTGTTGGTTTTTTGAATGTAGCATTACTGTTGCAGTTGCTTTTTGTGTAGCCATAGGTCTTCTATTTCCTTTACTGGAATTCAGAAAGAGCTACTGAATCTTTTAAATGTAAGTGTTCTAGCTGTATTTAAACTGGGATACATTTGGAAACCTCCTTATAAATGCAGGTACACTTACCACTCACTTACATGGGAATTTGGGTACAAAAATACAGAATTTCATAACTACTAAATTTGGTAGTTGTGTTCTTTCTCCTGTTTGCTTTGGCAAATAATTTTTTTCTTGTTTAAACCATAAAATCTGTTGATATGAAATGGAATACTTCAAATATGCTTAGTTTAGAAATAATTCTGATAATCTGTCCTGTATTTTATGAGATTTTCTTTTTTGGTTAATTATTGTAAAACTTCATGAGAACAGTTTTCTTTTTAATAGCTCTTTCCCTTTATTTAAAGTGTGGAATGATCAGCCCTGTAACATCACAACTGATGTCTGCATAGAATGGGAGTAGTTTTCTTTTATTTTCCCAACTTTAAAATAAACATGTTTGGATGTCTACATTGTAGTTCTTGTGAGGAATAAGCAGTGGGAGCAGATATACCTTGGAGAAATGCAGGCGTATTCCTTTATACAGTAAAGAATAAAGAAAATAGGGTAGTTAATCAAAACTGTTTTTAATATAGAATGAACATCCATTTTTTGTGAGACATTAACAATTCTGTTTCTATTATAAATGCCTATATTCAGGATTTATCATGCAGTCATAAATCAACAAGGGAAAACTAGTCACGCACATTACTTAGGATATATAATAGAGATATAGAAGTCTTTGGTTCTAGTTTCAGCTCTTCCATAGACTTGCTGGGTGATTTTTGTGGAAGTCAGTTTTCTTTCTGTGCCTCCATTTCTTCATCGATGCAATGGGAAGAATACCTACTATAGAGGAATTGTGAGGTTCAAGTGTGTTTTGAACCTTAGAAGAAAGGCACATTAGTACAAAGTATTCAGTAAATAAGACTGAGCTCTAACCATGATTATTGTAGAAGTGGAAGCCAAGATTTTCCAAAGGTTACTAGTGATTTTCTTCGCTTTGATTTTTTTGTGTACCCAGCTCAAGATACCTTAAAAGAGCCCCTTTAAAGTGTGTCAAGTTGAGCACAGAAAATCGCTAGTCACTTTTGAAAATCTTGGTCAATGATTTTCATGTTCTAAATGTATGCTTGATAGGCCCTTCAGGATTTTTGTTATGAATGGCTGGATATAACAACACTTTAAAACAAATTTCCTTGCAAAGTTCGTCCATGGACTGCATGGAGGAGAACTGGTGGTTAGAGACAGCACTGCAGCTGTGCAATAAACCAGTTTACTTAATCACAGTGAGCTCTTAAATTCTAAAAAGCTTTTTTTGCATTCAGGAATTAAGTAAAAGTTAATGTTAAGCAGGGAATAGAGAGGAGGAAAAGGCTGTTTTTTTTAAAGGGGCTGGGCAGGGGGTGATTGGTGTTGGTAATAGTGGCGAGTTGGCATAGTAGGAAGTTTTGGATGGGGGGGCTATGATTGATGGCATGAGAGGAGAAGCAGTTGTGTGTGAGGGTCAAGGAAGGAGAGGACTGTATGGGGGATCATTTTGTGAGGGCAGTGGGGTTTCAGTTTGGTGGGGTGGGAGATGAAGTAGAAGAGGAACTGCAATCTGAATATTTTTGTGGCTTGTCCTAAGCCACAGCTACTTTCTAATTCTACTTCCTCTCCCTGTTCCAGAAACTGCTCTCCCATCCCCTCCATTCCTTAACAGAACTCCAGTTCTCCCTCACCACCATGATACCCAGAGTCTATGGTGAGTGGACATATGGGTGGAATTCACCTGGGGTGTTGAGAAATAGACTAGGCAACTTCTAGGAGTGAAAGTAGCTGGTGGATCTAAGCAGTTCTCATTTCATTTATTTTCAAATGTAATTTACTTTATATTGAATAAGAGTAATAACTTGGATGTAAAATTTAAAAACTGCTCTACATGTGATATGTCATCAAAATGTTTGCGAAAGAATTTTGGAGTTTGTGGTGATGCTGCTTCTTTAGTAACAAGGCTCAAATATTTATATTGAAATGCTTTCTCTACCAATGTTACTAAATCTTTGACCAAAAAGTATTATGGAAAATTCACTTGTTCTCTGAAGTTGTTGTATTTTATATATGGAACTAAATCAGTTATTAATATGTGAAATGCAGCTGTTTTAGTATTGCTTTATGTGCAATAGTCAATGAAACAATAGGCTTGTTTATTTGTGTATAAACACACTCCAATTTCTTTTATTTTGGAAAGCTGGAATGGTTTTACAAAGAATAGGATGCAGTATGTGCACTCATCTTGCTTTACTATATTCTTTTCTCTTTGTCCTTTTCACCACTACTGTAACAAAGTTTAAAAAAAGACATAACTTGTCAGCATAGGAGTAGTTTTCTTTTATTTTCCCAACTTAAAATAAACATGTTTGGCTGTCTGCATTGTGCAGGTATAAAAAAATACTGAATTTAAATACTTTTTTTGCATGTGCACAACAAACTGTCTGCACAAGTATATGTAACAAGTGTTTTATGAATTTTCAGATATACTGCAAGGGCCTTAATTTCCCAGGCATTTAGGGAGAGCATGGGCTGTGCTGGTTGGGGTTGAATACAATGTCTGCTGTTGAGACATCTTATTTTGTTTTTAAGTATATTTGGTGCATTGATTATTCCACATTTATATCACTGTGAAAACTGTGTAGGAGCTCACAGAGCATGGGGTTGCATACCTTGTTATAATATCTCCATATTTATATGGATATGGAAATATTAATGATATAGTGAAGGTTGATTTCTCCTTGCATTATTTCATCACATTCTAACCACAATAAGTGGAAACTTGCATGCAGGATCCTCTGCCAGGACAAAACTCTTTCTAGGTAGTTTAAGGAGAAACTGGCCAAGGCATTTTTGAAACATGGGTGTTCTGACTACGTGAAATTTCTTTACTTTGCCCCTTTACAGCTCAAAGTCATTAGAATATCAGAGAGAATTTCAAAAAGGGAGAAGCACTTATGACTAATTTTTGGGTGGCTGGAGGCTCTAACTCTTTTGGGGCTAGATTGTAGATTGCCCCTTATGCAGCTGTGCAGTGTGGTTGGAAGCATAAGTTACTTCTTCCCCCTTGCACTTCCTGCATGGGTAGGATAGAGTTGCAGCTCCCATGCATGTGGGTGTGCAGGTGCTATTGCTAAGTGACTTCTGCCTAGGGCAAGCTCCCCCTCAAAAAAGGGGGAGGAGTAGGGAAGATCATGGCTTTGCCCCCATCCATGCCTGCTAGCTTTGCTGTCCAGCCTTAATGGGAGAGGGGAGGGAGGGAAAGATAAGAGTGTGACACACCGCTTAGTGGGGTGTCATAGATTTCACTCCCTCTAATACACCCACAGAGGTCTCGGAGAATGCTTTACAATGCTGTGCCAACACAAGGCTATGGCTTAATGCCACAGGTGAGCCTTTATTTAAAGGGTGAGGGAGTCCAGCTTGATTTTGGTGGAGTTCTTATCTGGCACATATAATGCAAGCATTATACATTAATAAATGTACATGGATCTGATGCAAGCTACAAAATATGTGCGTAGATCCGATGTATGTATTGTCTGTGCTGGGTGCATGCATGTATTCTAAAAATGTGTGTAACGCTGCATGTAACTTTATGCCTGAACATCAGACAGCTGCAATGCTAATAGTAGGAACTATAAATCCACAAAAATAAGCTTTGATAATGTAAGCAGAATATATCACACCAAATGGTCCTTAATTAACCCACTAAAATATTAATATATCCACAGATTATGCTGGAAGAGCTAAAAATCCTGCCTATTGAAATCCATATGAATGCCTTATCCATGGGCATAACCAATTCCAAATGAAAAAGTTGGATCATTATCTTGCCACATCCTGAACCTTTTGATATTGCATTGACACTTTAATAGTTTATGACAACTGTGGAAGTATTCAGCTTTAATCTTGTACATGAGTAGCTTGGCTAATTACTTGTTGCTTGTGAACTATGAAGTATTGCTTAGTTCAAGATAGCTGTAGTAGCAGCAACATGTAAGCTTTTCAGAACAGGGACTTCTCTTCAGATATGTGTAGAAAGCACTTAGTACATAGTGGGTGGTGCTGTAATCCGTATAACTAATCTTTCAGGCTATTTATACAGTAGTCTGTAGTTGAAAATACACTGGATTTAAGATGTCCACAGGAAATTCTGTGTGCTCTTCTTACAAGACTGAAAATAAGTACAACTGACCTATCAAAGCATTCAGCGTATTAGATGGTGACAATCTGGTGTATCACAGATGCTATATGTGAGGCTCATGTACTTCTATTTAAGATACATCTACAAAAACCACAAGCTTGAGTCTTAATAAAAATTCCAGGGAGAGTCTTAAAACAGTTTAGATTTAAGATATCCAGAGTTGGCAAACTTCTTAAAATCCTTAGTTACACTTTCAAGATTGACTAGGACCAATCCCCTGAGGTATAAGACTCTCAGGATTTGTCAAACTGAGATACATATATCAAACTTGCATGTGCCACAAATGGCAGGGGCCTAGAGTGCTGGTCATAGGGGATAGAGCAAAGGTGGTTTGGATGACTCCAGCTGTGCATTTCCAGATTTTCAAACTTCTTATAATTGAACCTTAACTTGTTGCTTCTTGACATTACACATTTTTTTTAGTTCAATAGTGCTCTCCAAATTGTTTTCCTCTTAATTTTGTTACTTTTCTTTTTAAACCATAACTCCAGTTTAGGATTTTTTTATCTTGTCATTTGATATAGTTCCTTGGGTTTTTCGGTTCTGTGGAAATAGACATTCAGAAAATTCCAGGGTACACTCTTCTGATCTTAAATATTATTGCATATGTGCACAATATTTCTATAAGCTTCTACTACATGTAGCATATGCTCTGTAATTATGCAAGCTATTGTCTTAAGGTAAGATTTTAAATTATGACTATTTAATATTGTCTAGATAATGCTTTTTTTGTAATAAAAAAACCCCTTCGTTATTCCAGTCTAAGATAGTTAACGCCAAACACTTCAGTCATTTACAAAAACAATTGGAAGGAGCGGTAGCTTAGGCACAGGGGTTCTCAAACTCCATTGCACCAGGACCCCCTTCTGACAACCAACATTACTACATGACCCCAGGAGCGGGGACCAAAGCTTGAGCCCACTTGAGTCCGCCGCCATGGGCGTGGGGGGCCAACGCTCAAGAGCTTCGGCTTTAGCTCTGGGCAGTGGGGCTCAGGCTTTGGCTTTGGTCCCGGCAAGTCTAACGCCAGCCCTGGCGACCCCATTAAAACAGGGTCACGGCCTACGGTTTGAGAACCGCTGCTTTAGACAAATACATGGGCTAACTTTCAGTGACCAATTAAAAACAGTAGTAGAAACTTAGTACTATTAAGGATCCGATTTTAAAATGATAAACTTCAGGAAATAAAAAGAATAATGCTGCCTTTTTCTGAGCATTATGAGTAACAGATGAAATACTGACAGCTTGTATTAACCAGGTTGCATAGGGCATTCAGCAAAGAAATATCTTAGCTAATTTTTTTGTAATTCCTTTATTTCTGCCTCTTGAAATCCTTTGGCAATTACTAATTTATTAAAGACACTTTAGATCGTTCTGCATCATGAATTGCACAGGATCTCTGGTATCAATTAAGTTAATGAACTGTTTATTTTAGTGTCTTGATTAAATTTGGAAGTCAGAACTCTTGGAAAGAACTTAAGTTAATGAACACTTTGTGCTAAATGACCCTTTCTCTCCTCACACCCTCCCCCGAAAAAAAAAAAGCCTGGTTAGTGGTGCAATTCAGTGGATGTTTTAGGGTTTAAGTCAACTTTAATTTCAGCTTTCCAGATCCCCTTTTAAGATTGGAATGTCAATTAGATATTTATTATTTAAAGCGGTAGGATGATTTCCAAAATTCAACCTCCCCCCTTTAGAAATGACACATTTTGTTCTAAAATATCTTCCTTGCATTGTAAAAACATAAAAAAAAAAAAAAAAAAAAAAAAGTTACAGCAGTGTCGGCTCCTTTCCTGTGAACCAGAAGGGAACTGAAACTGACTAAAATCCTGCTTTCCAAATGTCTGAATGTAAGATTCTTACCAACTTCAGACCCCTGCTGGCTCTGAATCATGGAGCCAGCAGTGATAAGTGATAAATGGTGTAGCATGTATCTGTGATCCTGGTACATATTGAGTCTTGTTTGTGTTGCTTATTAAAGCCCTGGTTCAGGAGAAGTTATTGCAGCTCCTGGTTTGGAGTAATAGTCTGTCTTTCTTATAAGAGAAATTAGTATCTAAAAATGGAGAATTTTGGGGGGTGATTTTTTTTTTTTAATATTAGATTTTTGGGTCTGTCGACACTGATAGGCTTCTAATATTTTGTGTATAATAGATATACAACATATGGAACATATGTATGTCTAAGCTTCAGAAAAATAAGTTGTGAAAATCCTAAAGCAAAAATGGAATGTGTAAAGGTAGCCCAAAAATGAGTCCTGGGTAAAGCTATGGTAAGCATGCTCTTATGATTTGTATCTCTTTGCTTTTTGTTTAATCAAAACAGAGCATGAATGAAAGAGAAGGAGCATGCACAAGACCTTATATGGCATGTCTACACTGCAATGTAAGCCCCTGCTTGAGCTTGGGCTCGGGCTCAAGCCTAACTCCCCTTTGCATCTGCACTGCAATTGTGCTAACCCAGGGTCCCAGGGCTCAGACCCGGGTCCCAGGACCCTGCAGGGCTGGAGGGTCCAAGCACAAGTCAAGCTGAGATCCAGGGTCCCAGCCCTTTTGATTTGCAGTGTAGATACAGCCCCGCTTTACTCAGGTCCTGGGAGTCTGCCAGAAGTACCACAATTCCATGGGACAATTTCCTTAAGTCCTCTCTTAGTCTCAACAATCTGCAATCCACTGTATTGAAAATTGAAGCCACACCCCTTGGTGAATGGCAGCAGCTCAGCTAATTGTTAACCCAGGGGTCGGCAACCTTTCAGAAGTGGTGTGCCAAGTCTTCATTTATTCACTCTAATTTAAGGTTTCACATGCCAGTAATACATTTTAACGTTTTTAGAAGGTCTCTTTCTATAAGTCTATAATATATAACTAAACTATTGTTGCATGTAAAGAAAATAAGGGTTTTAAAATGTTTAAGAAGCTTCATTTAAAATTAAATTAAAATGCAGAGCCCCCCCGGATCGGTGGCCAGGACCTGGGCAGTGTGAATGCCACTGAAAATCAGCTTGCGTGCTGCCTTTGGCATGCGTGCCATAGGTTCCCTACCCTGTGCTAACCCATTCTCTTCTGATCACCAAACTGAAAGCACAGTATTAGAGAACCTCCTGGGTTTGCAATGGAAAGTAAGCCAATCAAGCTTTTTTCAAAGTGAGCTGCTTCATGGTCATGGGAGCACAGCCAAATTTTGGTGAATTTCTGATGTAAAGCAAGTAAAACTGTGGACTTCAGCAAAAGCACCAAAAATGACCACACATACTAGCAGATCTGCACATTGTCTGGACAGGTGATCAATGCAGGGAGCGCATTAAGAGGCTGAAGAGCGAGTAGCAGAAGACCAGGGACAAGAACCACACCTTGGGCAATTGTTCAACAACATGCCCACTTTATGATGACTTTGACAAGGTTCTGGGCACTGTGCCCAACACAGAGCCAACCATATTTCATGAAGATCTTGTCAGTCAGGATGGTGCCCTCTTGGTCACTGAATCCAGCATGGAGACTGATGGGAGCCAGCATTAGGCTCCCAGTAAGGAGCATGAAGTGACTCTTTTAATGAAATCATCCCGAGAGCAGGCTGTGGATCAGGATCGACAGCAAATTCTTGGTCCCTACTTAGAAGAACTGTTTGATTCCCCCCACCCTCAAGGAACAGCCCTTTGCCGAATCTATAGAAAACTTGGTGGAGAAAGAAGCCACCCCAGAGCCCGGTAAGTGTATGACTGAAATGTACAGTTTATTATTACAGTACTGGGAGGGATTTCTGCTGTAAGAAGCAATGCAAAAATGATAAGCCCCGGCTAGCAGTGTGCAGCCACCAATGGCAGATTGTATCACAGTGCCTTGGTGTCTCCACTCCCACCCCATGTGGAGTTCAAAATGACAACTTGGAATTTCAAACTTCATAAACAGCTGTTATTTTAACTGTTAAGTCACAGATGTTTGGTAGGGTCATTCATGTTTGCCTTTCAGTAATAAATTTGCCACTCTGTAATCACTCCTCTGGGGTCCATGGAGCAGCCTTTAAACAGTGAACTGAGTGTGTTGTATTTGGGAAACAGTATTCTATTTCCAAATTTAGTCCATTTCAGCTAGAGGTAATCCATGCAGTATGTGGGTCACAAAATCATTTCTCCAAAGTATGAGTGGGCTGCCAGTTTTTCCCCAGAACTATGCCGGGTGCGGGGTGGAGGAAAGCTGCAAATTTCAGAATGTTCGCGTGCAGCAATAACCGAGTAAGCCATATGTGAGCTAACACAGCATCATATTAATTCCCTCATGGCTTATGACCCAATCTTGGCTGCTGATAGCTGCAAACTTTTTGTGAAGCAGGACTCCAGATAGTCAATCACATTGCAGGGAAAGGTGTATTTTCTAGGCCCCCCACCCCCTTGTATAGCTGACTAGTCCACTCCAACAACAGATTTGCTGTTTGGTCACTATACATTTGAATACTTCAGCTGCATACACTGCAGGTTTCCCTCCAGGTGCTTGGAGTAACATCTCCCTCTGCCCACAGGGTACAACAAGAACAGTTGTCTTTCACAATATGGAAGGCCTGAAATGACAGAAAAAGCCTTTTGCAGCAAGGGCACTATATACACCAGCCTTCTGCCCCCCATGGAAATTAAGACAATTTTATGAAACACAAAAAAGGGTTATAATTTTAAACTTACCGTTGTTTCTGCACTTCTGTGATTGCGATTAACAAGGCTGTATCCAGAGACAGTCTGAGGACTGAAGCATCCCCTTCACATTATGTGTTAGTTCACTTTAGAAATATTACATTTTGTCCTTGAGATTCCACAAAAATTAATTCTGTGCTCTAGCTTAGACAATTACCCCCTATTTCATGTCCTACTTCAGGACCCTCAACCTATGTATCGCCTGCTCTTTTTCAGGAACTCGATCTCTGGCTCAACGTACCTTCACATTCCAAAAGGAAGTGTTGTTGTTCTTGAGAGGACAGACCAGCCAAGTCCAGTACCAGAAGAAGAGTGACAAAAGACTGGAACAATGGCATGTTGACAGGCAGGAGGACAGGCTGAGGTTTGCTGTCCAGGTGGAGGACAGGTTTCAACTAGGGAGCAGGCACTTGCAAAGCAGTGCCTGGCATAGGAATGGCAGCTAAGAGAGGAGGACAATGCTCAACAGAGAACTGTTTCAGCAACTCCTGTCCATACTGGCTGAAGAGTATTATCTCCAGCTGCCTCTCCAACTCCATGGCATGATGTTCCTGCAACATACCCTCAGTCCAGCAGTAACTTAGATAATTCTGTCGGGTGGCCTATGCATTCAGGACTCGTGAGTGGCTGGGCAGGACAACTAAACCCTGTGCAGCCTTCCTTCACCAATCCCCCCTCTGGAGGAAACCTCCACCACCGCTGCCACCTTCAACCCGTCTGGTGGAAATCTTCCTCTCTTCCCCACCCACCCACACACACCACCACCACCACCAAGTGAGGGGGAAATGTGTAAAGAAGGGACAGGAGACTGTTGGGCCAGGGAACATTTAGTGATAGGGGGATTATGTCATGTATTAACTATTTCCTGCCCTTTTGGGTGTGTGGTTTTGGAATGGCAGCTGGCCTGCCCAACGCTGTGTGTTTTACTATTTTAGAACATGTTTACAAATAAAGCATGTTATATTTTCGAGAACGTTTATTGATATTGCATTGCATTGCATCGCATCATAGAATTATGGCTTGAGATAGTAAAGCTAAAATATGTTCAGGAGCAATTGATAGGTTTACTTACCAATGCTTCTTTTATTTAGGTAAGGTACATCAATTCACATTTCAATAAACTGTCTGTACACCCATTCTGGTCTCCCCCCACAGCCAAGTTCATTACTCATCATGTCATTCAGACTTACATTGCATGTGAATCAAGCCTACACCCCTCCCAAGCGTTGCCCACCCTCAAAATAATTAATAGGCCACTTTTTCCTCACAAGCACATTCCTAAAGGTACTATTCCTCCTCTTCCTTTGGGCCATGCAAGTTCATAATGTGAGAACACAAAGCATCTGTGACTTCTGCTGTCCGGTGCAACCAGCTCCCACAGTGGTACCTGTACTTTCTGGTTGAGGGTACTGATCCAGTATCCCCTTGCTATCAGAGGTCCAGTCAGGGGGAAATAGCTCACCTCAGGCTTCGCAAAGGCTGTGAAGAGCACAGCAAGCCACAGTAATTGACATCGTTGATGACACTGGCATCCAAATGAGATTGTAGACACCTCCAATGTGATTTTAATCTGCCGAAAGCACATTCAACAACCATTCTACACATGCTGAGCGTGTAATTAAACCTTCTTTTGCCAGGGTCTCTGAAATGGTTTCAAATGCCAAGGCAAAAGGGAGTATGCGGGGTCCTCCAGAATAGCAATGGGGAAAGCAACATTATTTCTGTCAATGTCATTTGGTGGGAATAATGTCCCAGTGTGGCCATGAATGCAGACTCTCAAGTGGCGAGAAACTCTGGCATCACAAACTTTTCCAGTACAGACAACGCTGACGTTCGGAAATCTGCCTCTATAGTCTACTAGTGCCTGCATAACTAATGAGTACCCTTTGCAGTTTAGGTACTCGCGCTCCTTGAGGAGGGTAAACTATGGGCACATGAGTCAGATTAATGGCCCCAGCACAAGTAGGAAACCCCATTCTCCCAAAGCCAGCAATTACCTCTGGAATATCTTTAATGCATGGCACCTTGGGGTAAGCCACTCAGTTGCCTCTGCCACTACTTTACTAACAGTCAGCTTTCCAACCCCAAACTGTAGATGCTCAAGCCCAGGGTTCCCTAACACGAGTCAACCAACTGGAGTCCCACTAACCTTGAGCTTACAATGCAGTGTAGACATGTCCATAGTGAGGTGTTAAGATCATACCTTGTGAAACACAAAGATGATGGATTTAAAATGCCTCTGAGAAAGTATTTTCCCAGGAAGTACTCTGGTTTCTGTTGATACAAGATCTCAATACCTAGGGATCCCTATTTTGACCATTAGCTTTCCCACCTTTAAAACTCTCTGCCACAACCAAGATCCTAGCTGAGAACTGGACAAGATTCAACCATGTATTTCTTGATCTGATTGTTAAACCAATATAAAAGCAGGATGGAAAGTGATTTATTCTTTTCTTTCATGTGGCAACTTGAAAAGCAACATAAAAGATTGACATTCAAGTTTGTCATCCACTCTGTGGCTTGTAGTGACATGATGTGAACCAAGGTTGTCCTTCCAGAGAAGGATCTTGGAGGACAGCAGTTGACTAGGTGGTCCATAGTTTGGATATCTTCTCCACATTCACATATTGGTTTGTCCTTCTTCTAGTTGTATAGTAGATAATTGCAACACCTGTGCGAGGTTCTGACATGGTTCACTTTGATCCATATCTTAGATGGCACAGTGAAGCCACGTTGTTGGTCTGTAATATCCATTATCTGTTCTTGATCCTGCTGTCTTCTCACAGCCTCAGCCAGTTGTCTTTTGATGACAGTCCCAAGTTTTAAGAGCTTTGGCTGCTACTCAGACAGGGTTCCTGGACCTAAGACAGCATCGTCAGGTGGGCGGGGGGGGGAGGGGAGGGCAAGTTTAGAGATCTTCATAAATGGGAAAATCTGGGTTTGTTTATTGCATTGTCATAGTGCTGTATTATTGCTGCTCCTCTTTGGAGGGATGATGGTGAGATATATGCAATGAAGTGAGACTGTTGGTGTTGACTTCAGCACTCCTGTGATAATTCCCATAGCAGTGAACAATTGCATGTTGACAAGTTTCATATGTACTTTATCCATACTAGTGCGCAGTATTCAGCTACTGAGAAGACAAGTGCCAAGATGGCTGTCTGCAAGGTGTGAGCATCTGCTCCCCTATTGGTCCCAGCTAATTTGTGGATTTTATTATCCTTAGGCTTTATTTTGACAGTGGTCTTTGTCAGATGTTGTATGTGAGGCTATGATCCAGAACCACTCCAAGGTATTTCAGGAAATCCTCGTGCCTAAATTTCATGTAGCAGAAAGTGACATTTAGGTGCTTCTTTGCATGATGGTTGCTCAGATGGAATGCGGAGACAGTTGTTTTTTTGAAGGTTTGGTCAGTCTCCATAATCAATAATACTCCTCCAGTGTTTTCAGAGCTTCTATGATTCATTCTGCTAGGGTAAAAGTGCTCACTTGAATGGTGAATGTGAGATCATCCGCTGTCCAAAAGTCTGGGTCAATGGCATATTGCTGATACAAATATTAAAGAGTGATAGTGCCAAGATTAATATCTGTGGGAGCCTATTGTTAGTAGACAGGGTCTGCTAGTCTGTTCCATTAGTATATAGAAATCTTGCAGTTGGTGACATGACTGTCAGTACATGCAGTGTTGTTCTGCATACACTATTTTGACGATTTCTAAGCATTTAAATGTTGAACAACAAAAGCTTTCAAAATCCTAACACAACTGCTACCAAGAGATCTAGTCAGCATTATGGGGGAAACTACACAGTCATAGAGCCATTTGAGAGCATTACTGCAATGTGCTCTACCTTGGGCTATGCTAGAAGACCACTTGGAAGATTCAGCTAGTATAAAATGCAGCACCCCACCATCTTGGTAGTATGTATTGGCATAAAAAATCACACCTGTGCTTCATGAACTGCACTGATTTCCTTTTGTGGTGAATCATTGGTGTAGATTTTGTGGTGTTCAGTGCCATCTTGTTCCAGAAAGTGTTCTGATGGTGAGAAGAGTGTTGCAGAAATGTCTTTAAAAATGCTAGTAGTGAAAACTGACTTTTTTAGATTTTGAGTTTCTGCGCTTGGAACAGAAAAAACAGTATTTTAGATTCTGCAGATAGCACATCACCTTCATTTTTGCTTCTTCAAAGTTTCTTATTTCTTGAGTCAGAAAATGTTAGTTTCTGTTTCACCCAGCTTAATTACCTCGGTTGCTATAATTGTGATACTATATTCTCAAATGGAAAACTGTAAAAGTTTTTTAGTAGCAAGATTTCAGCTCAGGATTTGCACAGATATCTTTTGACATTAGCCAACAAGCCCATAGCAAACAACAAATGTACAAGCATAACTAAGAAGCTTGTATACATTGCAGCTATCTTTTCTGCTATTGCATTTCTAAGAGTAGAGTACCTTTTTAAATTAAGGTTTCCACTCCACCTTTACTTGCCACAGATTACACACAGTGAGGAGGATTTTTCATTTTGTGAACTCAGATTGTAGTGCTTGGCAAAATAGGCACTTTTCTTCTAACATATATGTATGTTATTGGGAAACTACATGTAGCAAGGTTATTTAATTAAATGACAATTTATTAAAAAAGTGAAGCACCTTTAAAAATCAAACTTAAGTGAATTGTTCTGTGTTTTTCTTCTGTTCAGCTTAATCTTGCTCCAGAAGGGCAGTTTCTGTTGTCAGGGGACTGTTTCAGAACATGCTAGGTGTAATAAATGTGTGAAACATTTGCTTGCATACCTTTATTTGTTGGCTGCAATCATGACAGGGTCAGTATCTACTGACTCCAGCAGCTTCTGTTGCATCTTCTCTCCTTTCTGAAAATCAAATGTAAATACAATAATACCAGCTAAAAATAACAACAGACTAATTTAATTAACACAATACACAAATGCAGGTGGGTAGGATGAAGGCCAGGCAAGAATACTTGAACTCCTGCAAGATGACAGGATTATTCTGCCTTTTATTGGACATCTGTCAGTATTTGTTATCTTTGAACATCAGTGGCATTCTGAACACACAGGCATTTCTTGTTTTTAAAACAGTTCCTTCTGCAGTGGCCTCTTTGATTGCTGAGATTGATCTGATACTTGGAGCTTCTCTTTGCTGCTCCTGGTGTTTTAGTGGTTAGTGGTTCTTACATCTGGTAGAGCAGGAGCTCTGCCAGTAGTGTTCTAGATCAGAGGTTCTCAGCCTTTTCTTTCTGAGGCCCCGCCAACATGCAATAAAAACTCCACAGCCCACCTGTGCCACAATAACTGATTTTCTGCATATAAAAGCCAGGACCAGCATTAGGGGGTAGCAAGCAGGGCAATTGCCTGGGGCCCCACGCCACAGGGGCCTCCATGAAGCTACATTGGTCAGGCTTCAGCTTCAGCCCTGGGTGGCAGGGCTCAGGGACTGGGCTTCAGCCCCATGTGGTGGGGCTTCAGCTCTCTGCCCTGGGCCCCAGTGAGTCTAATGCCGGGCCTGCTTGGAGACCCCCCTGAAACCTGCTCGAGGCCCCCTACGGGACCCCAGGTTGAGAACCACTGCCATACTTGTTTTTGTTTGGGTGTTCTCTGTTTTTCTCATGAGACTTTTAGGGTCATGTGACCTTGGTGAATATGATAGAAATGGTATATTGCCTGCTTTCTGTTTTGGAATTTAACATTCTTCCCCATTTGCAATGGGGGTACATTGTACGACATTTTTGTCATAGTATGCTTATAAAATATTTCAGCACTGGTGCTTCTGTGACCATTCTTAATTTCCAATTTTTTTCTCTTGCTGATTATCCCAGTGCCACTGTTTATTGTCCTCAAACAGAATTCTGAGTGGAGTACTTAATTGTGACAAACTAGGTATGTTAATGTGCCCATGAAACACTGAAAGGCTCCTGCATTTTGAAGTCTTTACAGTTGTCCGATTTTCTCTACCTTTCTGGGTCTGGTTGAAATCCTTTGTCACTGAGTATGTGTTTCCTGCATAACTAATCTCATTCAAACCAATTTGGCATGTGTTCCTTTTGATTTTGTTAAGATTTTTCCTATGGCTTGCTCCTGATCATTCTGTAGTCTTGTACTGTGTTCTTATTTTCTCCCCAAATCACATCATCAGTATGTTTACCCTGTCCAGATCTTTATAAATCTGGGACATGTAGCTTTGGTGTACCACAGGTGCATTCAATCCCAAATGAAAGTTTCTTAAACGCATACCTTCCAAAAAAAAGGTTGAAGATGCAGAGTTTTGCACATTTTCTATCTAATTGGACTTGTCATAACCCTTGTCATGAATTCTGAACTTTTAGACATTATCTTTCTTCAATTGTTCCCATGAAATAGCACCGTTTGGCCTTATTCAGAGGTTTTGAATCATTATAGGAACATAATTGTCATACTGGACCAGACCCAACGTCCATCTAGACCATTATCCTGTCTCTGAGAGTGGTCAGTACCAGATGCGTCAGAGGAAGGGATAAGAATTTGCAATAGACAGATATGGGATAATTTCTCTTTCCTCACCTCCTGAAAAGGACTCATCCGGGACTCTAATAGTTACTGTATATTTGTAATTGCTGTAGTATCTAGGAGCCCTAGTCATGAACCATGACCCCATTATGCTAGGCACCATACAAATACAGAAAATGACAGTCCCTGCCCCAAAGAGCTTACAGTCTAGAGACTGGCTTAAGCCCTGAAGTACAGGGTTTAAGATATCTCGTAGAATTTCTTGTCATTTAATTATAACACCAGTAATTCTTGATATCCACATAACTATCAAGTCCTTTCTTGAGTCTTTAATTCTTGGCCTAAACAACTTCCTGTGGCAATGATTAGTCAATGTTGTGTGAAAAAGTATTTCCTTTGATTGGTTTTTAATTTCCCACTTTTTAATTTAATTGAATGTCTCCTTTTTCCTGAGCTATGAGACAGGGAGAAAAAAAAAAGCGCTCCAGATCTACCTTCTCCATGCCATTCATTATTTTATATATTTGTGTCGTGCCCTCTTACTAATTTCCTTTCTTAGGCAAACAATCCCAATCTTTTCAATCTCTTCATGAAGCTTTCTCATGCCTTTGATAGTTCTTGTGCTCTTCCTTGACATCCCTTTAGTTCTGCAATATCCTTTTTGAACTGGGGTGACCAGTTCTGCACATGGTATTAAAGAAGAGTCTGCACCATTGATTTTACATAAAGGCATTATAATATTCTTTGTATTATTCACAATTGCGATTCTTATGTATACTAGCATCTTGTTTGCTCAATGCGCATCTGTTGAAAACTTTTTTTTTTAATTGAGCTACCTACAGTGATGCCCAGGTCTCTGTCTAGAGTTGATACAGTCAATCTAGAACCCTATATGGTGTATGAATAGTTCCCTCCAATGTGCATTACTTTGTATTTATTGACATTGAATTTCATTTGCCATCATGGTGCCCATTCACCTAACTTGTTTAGGTCTCTCTGAAGTTCTTCACAGTCAGGGCCGGCTCTAGGATTTTTGCTGCCCCAAGCAAAAAAAAATGTTGTCCGCCCCCCATTTTTTTTTCGTGCTCCCCTACCCCCGCCCCAACTCCACCCCTTCTGAACCCCTTCCCCAAATCCCCAGCCCCGCCTCCTCCCCCGGGCGTGCTGCATTCTCCCCCCCCCTTGCTTCCTGGGAGCCCCCGCGACCTCCCGCTCTAGCTCACCTCTGCTCTGCCTGCTCCCCCGGGTGTGCCGCTGCTCCGCTTCTCCCCCCTCCCTCTCAGGCGAGGGAGGGGGGAGAAGCGGAGCAGCGGCGCATTCAGGGGAGCAGGCGGAGCGGAGGTGAGCTAGGGTGGGGGGGCACAGGAAGTAACGGGTGGTAGAGGAACCACTCCCCTCTCGAGCTCGCCTCCGCTTCACCACCGCTGCCCTGCTTCTCTTCCCTCCCAAACTTGCTGCGCAAAACAGCTGTTTCGCACGCAGCAAGCGTGGGAGGGAGGGGGGAGAAGTGGAGTGGCGGCGGTGCGCTCAGGGGAGCAGGCAGAGGCGAGCTGGGGTGGCGGGGGCACTTTTTCCCCATGCCCCGGAGTCGGCACCTGTGATGGCCGGCGCCAGAATGCTGCCCCTAGAAATGTGGCGCCCCAAGCACCTGCTTGTTTTGGTGGTGCCTGGAGCCGGCCCTGTTCACAGTCCTCTTTGGTCCTGACTAACCTGAATAACTTTGTCATCTGCAAATTTTGCTACCTCATTACTCACTCTACTTCCAGATCACTTAATTTGGCTTTTTATTACGGGGTCCATGTTGTCTGAATCTGCTCAATAACATTTAATTTTACTATCTGGTTATGTTCAGGTTTTTATCTTCTATTACTTGGTGCTGCAGGGACTTTATGTGGTGCATGTATTATAGGCAGCACATTGGGACCTCTATCAGTGTGATGTTTTATATCCTTAATGCATCCCAGTACATTAAACACTTCATCACATAATCTGAGAACATGTTTTGCATCCTGCTGCGTACATAAGCTATACACACATTTGCTCGTCTGCATTTGTAGAATGCTGTCCAACTCAAGCACATATGGAACTTCCTGTTGAACTATTTTAAACTCCCAGAGTGATAGCCATCCTTAAACAGACATACTGGTGTGGTGTTATCACTTGGGATCATTTTTGTACCTGCCATATGAAAAAAGTTAGGCTTTTTAAAAATTCTAATATTGGCATTAGATAATCTTTTTATATATGATTGCTATGTATATGTTGCACTTAACTCCATTCTTTTTAAATTCACTTGCCATTCATTTTATTTCTGATTTCACAAACCAATCTTTGGGGAACCTTACTTTATAAACATATTAAGTTACTCAATAAACAACTCCTGTTGCTGTGTTATCAGAAATTTGCACTCCAACTGTATGTTCATTAAATGTATTTTGCTTTTGTATTTGCCTTTGTGCTGAGAGCAACACACATTTGTGAACTGATTGTTTTTGTTGCATATATTACTCAGCACCCCTGTTTGGACACTTTTGTGTCATGATTTCCTCTGTTTATTGCAAACAAATCTGGTTCCTGCTGCTTGTTTACTCTTTTATGCTGTCTTTAACGCCTTGGTATGTATTTTTAATCAAAATAAGTGAAATAATTGGAGTGCATCTAATACCCTGTCATGAGGGAAGTACAGGTTTCATTAGTCCTACCAATATGCACTGTCCTTTGCAAAATCCAGTCCATTTTCATCAAAACCTTTCTTTGGTCTGGTTACTGGTTTTACCAAAAAATAATTGGTAAAACCAGTCTCCAACTAGTCCGTGTGTTGACAAGTCAAATTTCCATGACTTAGCTTTACTATATAGGCCTGTAATGGTCAACTGACTCACCTGGGAGTTGGTTTTGAAAATATGTCTTTCCCAGTGATATTCTTGCATCGATCAGAGTATTCTTCAAATATTTGAATGACTTTATCAAGCTGTCTTGTAGTTCCTTCATGCTCCCACAGAAAAGTATTATAGATCTCAGATGCCTCAAGGCCTTCCACTTACAGCAGTTGTAGAGGGGTTCACCCTATCTAGTTTCTCTTTAACACCATTAGCTTCCAAGAAAACTGGGGCATGTCTATGCTAAGAAGTTATACTGTTTTAACTAATATACTGGTATAGTCTAAAGTGGTATAAAACTCCCCTGTGAAGGCAGTTTTATTGGTATAAAGATGCTTTAAAGTTATAGCTTTTCCCATGTGGGAAGGGGAATAATTTCACTGGTATAAGGCACCTTTATACTAATATAACTACATCTACACTAGGGCTTGTTGATCTATGACACTATTGTTTAAAACTGATATAATTATACTGGTATAACCTACAACCGCTATTTCTACTTTCTTCAATTCGGTCAGGGTCCCTATACAGATTGCGTGATGTATGCTTCATTTACTCCATTTTTTGACAAGGTTTAATTTACATCTGATCCATGTAATAAGGCTGTGCTGATAAGAGACTGAAACTTTATTACCTGACATGGGTCAGAGTTATGAGAGGTTAAAACCCCTGTCACATGGCCGGGTCAGCACCCATTTACTCCAGTGGTTACTGTTACAATGGGGGAAGATCCTATCAAGGGTTTAATACAGAAAGACTAACCACTCTTAATTCTCATAGTGCATCCTGCCATGTTACTCAAGTCTACTGATTTGAGGATATGTAGAAATTATTCTAAAGAGTGCCTAAACATTTTAAAATAGTTGTTTAATAAGTCTCAATATATGATGTTTCCTTGAAGCGCTTTCACAATACAGTATGATTAAGGCTGGTTAATTCTTACAGAAAAAATGCAAAAGTCATAATTTCAGTTTAAAGAAAGTTATGGCATAATATTTTAGTAACTGCTTATCCATAGGTGTCAATAATAATTATTAAATTTATCTAATTAGCAAAACACCAAATTATTGTAAATGGCCAAATATGGTTACAAAATAATGGAAAAGTTTTGCTCAATAGCAAGCTGATTGGTGTGAACAAGACTAGCATATGAACAAAAACACTGAAGTTCACTTTTGTCAATGGTTGTGATAAGCATCCAACCTTAACCACGATGATAAATACTAAATACAGGCAGTGCTGCAATCAGTGTGTGTTTTGCTTCTGTGATATTAAGACTTGTTTTATGGGGCAAAATTAACATTTTTGCGGTGTAGAAGTGGAAGAAATACCAGATTAAAAATGCCTTTGAACAATCTATCCCCATATTCAATGAATTGTTAAAATAGCAACAATAAAACAGAACAGTGAAAAATTTATCCTATTGCCACTTTATTTGGCAAACATTATTTTAAATCCCATACTAGGTTGAACTACAAAAGTAATGAACAGTGGGGTTACAATTTCCAAGTAAAACATAATAATCCTATGCATTGTTTTAAAAAACCCTATTGTTGGGTACCTTTGAGTGCCTATGTGGATCTGTAGGTCTTTTTAAACACAGTTATTACTCTCTATGGGTGGGGGATGTTGCATATTTAAAAATCATACTTCCGTCTGATTGTGTTAACCTTCTGTTTCTTGTAACAATTTAGAAATGAGAAGACCATTTACCCCCCCCCCCCCTATTTTTTAGCTAACTTTGCTTTTGCGTTTGATTACATTTTGGTTGGCATTAGTTTCACTGTCTTATTTGCATAATAATTTCTCCCTTTTTGTGTGGGTCTTTCACACTGCAACAATGGAGAGGAAATATTTTCAAAAACAGGGAAATGGGATTGTAAAACTACAAAAATTGGCATAGGAACTTGGGGCTGGTATAGCACCTGAAACAACTTAACTTATTTAAAAAAAAAATTAACTAGATTTCAAGTTGACAGTGTCCTTTTGAGCTGCCCTTGGCTCTGCTGCATCACATGGTTTCTTTCATTAGAAACTGTTGTAATCTCTAAAAACACATACTACCTATTGCCTCTGAAACAGTCTCTCGGGCAACTGCAGGCAGTGTTTCATGGACATAATTGGCTGGTGTATGCTCAGGTGGTGATTGTTCTGCCTGCTCCACCCCCAGGGCCCTTCTCACTGTTTACAAACACACACTGCCTAGGTCACTGCCCAGACATTGCTGATGATGTCATCTAGAAAGCACATGTCTCTCTGCAGTTTCAAAGCTTGCATATTTCTCCCAGCAGGGTGGCGTAAAATGCAGTTTGAAGGGGCAGGGGTTTAGCTTGTACCCTACTGATGAAGCAGACATCTCCATACATTTTATTCGCTGTTCCAGTGCTACATGGTTTTGGTTAATCAGAGATTATTGCTCTGCACGTTGCAACCTCCATAAGCAGCTTGGGACCTAGAGCATGCTGGGTAACATGGTTTGTAAACCAACTGCAGACATTTGTGTTGGATAAAATAACTGGCATGGATTTCTCAGTTTGCTGGACTGGAGCTAACCTAGGGTTATAAACTACCGCAGAGAAAATCTGACTTGTCCTTATTCTCAGCAGTACCATATAATACTTAGCTTTAAATGTTTAGTGATGATAATTAGTATTTACATATCAAAGACAGCTGATTAGTTTTGATCTGGTATTTTAATAACTAATGACGTATATTTTTGGAATTTATTTTAGATTTTTTCCACCTATGTTGTCGTTTCAGCACCAAGTAGATTAGTACAGAAGCATGATGCAGATTAGAGGGTCTGGTTTAAAAACCCTTCCCTGCCAAAAAGAACCAAAAACAAATCAAAACTGAGTGTACAAGCAAACTAGAGGAGGGAGGCGTGTTTATTTGTGGCTTTTAAATTACTTTTAAAATGGCCTAAAAATTATCACACCTTTTGATGAAGATTTTTGTACTGTTTTTAAAGATAGTTAAAATCTATATTGTGAAGGCTAAAATTTCTGCCTTCAGAGAGAAAGTGCTGTTTTTCGAAAGTTGTATACAATTAATTTATTGAAAATAAAAATAACTATTCTGGGATGACATTTTTTTATTTTGCTGGATTTCAAGTCATTGCAACAACTTATAGATATTTAAGTGTACACATGGCAATTTTTTCTATTAAAGGAGAGATTTCCACACCAGACCTCACCCTGTTGGATTTTTTTATAGATTTTTTTAGAATTACACCCATAATTTTAACTTTAAAAATCTTGCCTTTCACCAAAATAATCTGCCATTTGCAAAGCAAACCATTAGACTATGGCCTCTGTCCTGCAAAGACTTAAACAATTAAGCATGAGAATAGTTCCATTAGTCAATGGGATCACTTGCATGGTTAAAATTAAACGTATCCATAAATCTCAGCAGGACTGGGGCCTGTTTTGGGGAGCTATTACTACTCCTTACAATGGCCTTGCAAGATGATAAACAGAGAAAATGTGTGTGCTCCTCAGGGAAAAACTCACATAATTTAAGGAAAGAGAGCTCTTGACAATTTAAGGATCATCAAGTTTCTCTTCATCTTACCTGCATTCTACATGAGGCCAGTGTGAATGTTTTTATATTTGTAAAATGAGAACTATGTGAAATAGTATAATTTAAGGATAGAGTGGAACTTCTGAATTTGAAATATTTTGTTGTATTGAATTGGATCCATAATGTTACTTACGTGGGTTTATATGTCAACATTTTTTGTGAATAAAAACAATCTCAGTGGAATTATATGAGAGACTTCTGTAACACAGGGATTATTGATAGATCATTATGGTTTGGGGAGCTGTTAACTTCAGTTGCCAATGTGTACTTTTAGGGACTCTTAATGCACAGATCAATTGGGCTGCTCCATAATCCATTTTGTCATGTTAGTGGAAATATGTATTTCTAGAAAATGATACTTTATCCATAAATAGGGCACGTGCATACAGTAAGAATGCATGAGAGAAATCCTCTAACTTTTCTTTAAATTATTTTTCCCTGTCTTAGTAATACAGGCTTGGAGTATTATAGATAATACCAACTGTCTATGAAGATATATTGTAAATCATACCCATTGTGTGTTGAGTATAAAACAAGATCCTGAAAAAAAAATCAGAATTATTTTAATTTAAAAATGGATAGTGTGTGTGTCTTTTTGGATGAGACCTTATATACCAAGTATCAGTTGGTTCATTTTAAGGTTGAGTGATAAACACTGAAAATAGGGCTCTTCAACAGAATTGCTGACAGACCCTTAATTACAGTGATGCTAACAGGTGCTGCTATAATATGTCAGAGTGGATTAGACTACATTCAGCTGTTTAGCAAATCAGGCCCAAGCCAGTGAGGTGCTATGCACCCACAACTCCAGTTGCCTTCAGTGGGAGTCGCACATGCTCAGTCCCCTCAAAAGATTAGATTCTACATATCTACAGCCCAGATCCTGGTCTAAATAGTCAGGATGGGCATGGGGCAGATGAATCTCTCTTTCCCCCCTCCCGCCCCCCCAAGGCTGTGAAGCTGCTATGGAATAATTTGTGGTCCCTTATGTAGCCCCCCACCTCCAAACAAGAGGATATATGCAGTGATGAATCTTTTGGCCCCATCTGTACGGAGGCTAAGCACAGAACTGCTGAGCTCTGTGCAGAGGGTATGGCTCCACTGTGTCCAGCCTCTCTGTCCCATTTGTGGAACAGAATGCAGAACCACAAATGGGAGTCCCGTTGTCATGGGTCCCTCTTTCCCTACAGAGAAGGGGGATGAATTTTTTCCTCAATGAGGAAAGTACTGGCAGAAAAATTCCTCCTGTCGCCTCATTAAAATAGCTGTTATCAATACATCATTACATGACTTACTCCTGAATGTTGTGTATAATCTTTTGCAGAGTAGCATACTGGTTACAGGACATTTCAAAAGATAATTTATTATTGCATTTAGTAATCTATAGTCTAATTTAGTTGTTGATATTTAAATAATTTTTCTGTACAGTCTTTATGCAAAGGGAAAAAAATGAATTCAGTTTGTATATTTCATGTTTTCCCACCATGTGAATACTAACTGCTTTTTAATGTTTTTTCTCAACAGTTTTAATTTGTGAATGCTATCCGCTATTAAACTAGCATAAATAGATGATAAGTGCAGGTATAAGAGCAATGCAAAGTGAACTGGCTGCAGCTGGCCATTTGGGAATTTACCTGGCTCCTATTCCAACCTTCCTCTTCCCTCCATCCCTGAGTGTAGGTAGTGTGGTGAGGAGGAGGTGGAGCTCCTTTATGGCAACTCTCAGCTGGTATTACCTTAAGGACCATAGCCAGCTATTGTAAACTAGAGCATCCCCTAGGCTGCTCTAATTTACATCCGAGCCAGTGGTGGGACAGGTTGAGAATCAGGAGTCATAACTGCCTCCTTGAAGCCCCTGCTCTGTCTGTACTTAGCATATCTTCACGTAGGAGAAAATCTGTCCCTAAATCCCAAAATATGTGCAAGATTAATCAAAAGAGCTTAACCCTTACCCACTGCAATATATTACTGTATGTCTGACTTTTTTTTTTATTTGGAACTGGTAATGCACATATCTCTCTGAAGATCACAGAGTAACAAATATGTGAGTGTCTAATGAACTCATTCACTGCTGGTGTAAGCAGGCAACTCCATTGGCTTGAAAAGTGTAGCACCTACTTACACCAGCAGTGAATTTGATCCTAAGATCACAGAACATTGGCTTGATATTACTTTGCACATAGTATGCAATGTGGTTTTTTTAAGCCTGTTAGTTAATATATATTCTTAGTATCCACTTTTACAGTTAAATACCTGTTAATTTAAACTTAAAAAAACCTTTAGTTCAAGTCTTCATATTTTGGACTAGATATCTGCTATGCCTTTTAATAAGTGAATTGTGTTTTGGTTAGGACATGAAAAAATACATTTCCAAATGTATTTTAAGTTCTGTAGAGAAGCATACCTATGTCTCTAAACACCTTGACATTTGGTTTGGAAATAAAATGACTTGTTAGCCACTATTTCATCAATATCTACTGGAGTCATCTAACAGCCAAACAAAAATCTCTTGAGGACTTTTTCTGTTGAAGTATTTATGGGGATTATATCTACGTATAAATATAAATAGGCTTCATCATCAGTGTGCAACATCACGCTGCTAATTATAGAAACTAAGAAATGTATAGCTGTGCTATCTAAAGTCCCAATTCAGACTTTAAGTACACAGGTGTTGTTCTTTTGAAGGCAAAGTATTGAGTGCAGTTAGCGAGGGCCTTTCTTAATATTTTCATATTGTTATACTTCAGGTCCTTCCTCTAATGTATTAAAACCATGAACAATCCTTAGCGAATGTCATGGTTCATCTGATATCTGCATTGTAAATATAGATGGGAAAGAGATGGTGGTAACATATGTAGGAGAAACTTGCATCCTTCTGACATACCTAAAGATACAGCAGAGCCCTCCGTAAAATTTTTTAAAAATTGAAGTAACTCCTTTATGAGACAGACTACAGGCAAAACCATGGCCTGAGTGTGAGGATGCATGTGGGAAAGTTAGTCTCTTTTACACCCTACTTAGCTTCCTCTGGAATCAACAGAGCAAAATCTCTAGTGTGTTGAGGGAGGAGGCTTAGCTGCTGCAGAATGTCTCTGACAGTCATATTGTTAGGCCTCTTCTGATCCATCCTGCCCTTCAACTGTTGGGAGATATGGGAGGTGCAGCTGGTATCACCTCACATGGTAAAGACAGGCTTTCTGCTCATGGTGGTGTATGTATTGTACAATACAAGATAGATTGTCTTCAGAAATTGAAAAGCCTGATTTAATTTAAGTAGTTTTTGGTAGCAGCCTGACTGGAGGGTGGGAGCAGTCTTGTGCTTGAATCATTACCTTGGCGCACAGGAGTCTTAGCTCATCCAGTCTTTGCAAGGTCAAGCAAGGCACTGGCCTCTGTGCTTTAGTGCCTGTCTGTAAAATTGGAATAATTGGGTCTTTGTTTACATCTAAAATTTATACAGATTTAACTACATTAGTTTAGAAACTTACTGAAAGTAGTGCAAGTGCCTTATGTGGACACTCTTAAATTGGTTTCAGTATCCACTAGCGGGTTGTACCCATGAACTAAATCAGTACCTAAACTAATTTAGCTAACATTGTATATCTTTTGCAGGGAGAGAGAACCTTATTTTTTTTCCTTGGGACAAAAACTCATTTGTGCTGATAGAGCACTTAGCCATCCTTACAGCCTAGGAGCTGTAGGCAACACATTATTTCTCAAATAGTACCTACAGTAAACATAGCTTAGGTATTTCTATTCTTGTTGTTTTATTTCCTTTTACGAGTGGTTGATGGTGAAAAGGAACATCCTGTTTCTGAAAGCAGCCAGGGAAGGGGGTAACAAGGGCTCAAAAACTGATGATAGTATTTCTTCTGGATGGGCTGCTGTTGTGTACTAAAGGACAGGGGATGGCTGCTTAATGATGGTGTAGCCTTAGTCAACCCCCTGGGGTTGTGTGGGACTAGGCAACTCCCCCCGCTTCCCCAGCATCAGACTGGGGTTCAACCCAGGCTGTTGGCTGGGAGAAATACATCATCATCCCTTTGGAAGTGTCCTGGTGTGTGTAAAGCATGGCGTCCCTGCAGGTGACAGCAGTCCCCTTTAAGGCACAGGCTAGCGTATCCCCATGCCTCATGGGCATCCAGTGAGAGTTGTCACTCTGGGGCTGAAGCACTTGTCCCGTTGCCTTAAAGAGAAAGGTTTGGGGGGAGGAGAGCAGCGGGCATAGTGCCCTCTTCTTGCTGGGGCGAGGGGCTGTTAGCTGAACTGTTTCGTCTCGCCCTTGGGCGGCTCGGGACTGGCCTACTTGTGTCTCCCTTGTCCCTGCAGCAGCCTGGGCTAAGGCTGGCCCTTGCCTTCCCTAGAGAGCACTTCGCCTTTGCTTTCAGTGTGGCTGGAGCTGGCAGTGGAGGCGCCTCGCTGAGCCGCTCCCGCTCCTCCCATGCGCTCCGCTCCGCATTTTCCCGGCCTCCGGGTGTGTGCCTTGTTCTTGGGGCTAACACGCTAACTTGTTGAGCTACGCTGGCCCCAGCGCCTCTCGCCATTGGTTGGCGCGGCATAGCCGCATGGGCGTGCGGGCCATGCATTGGCCCTGCCTGGCTGTCCATCAGCGGGCGGCGGACTGCGTCAGGTTGGGTTGAGCGGCGTCCCCTTCCCTGCTCAGTGTCTGGCGGCGGCTGCGGCGCCGGTGCGGGCGGAGGGGCGCAGGGAGGGCGGCCCGTTCGCTCGCTCGCTAAGATGGCGGCGGCGGCGGCGGCGGCGGCCGTGGCCCGGCTGGAGGGCCGCGAGTTCGAGTACCTGATGAAGAAGCGCTCGGTGACCATCGGCCGCAACTCGTCGCAGGGCTCGGTGGACGTGAGCATGGGCCACTCCAGCTTCATCTCCCGGCGCCACCTGGAGATCTTCACCGCTGCCCCCCCGCCGCCACCGGCCGGGGCGGACGGGCCGCCGCTGCCTCAGGGGGACGCCCCCGCCACCGGTGGCGGGGCGGGAGGAGGCGGCGGAGGGGACTTCTACCTGCGCTGCCTCGGCAAGAACGGGGTCTTCGTGGACGGCGTGTTCCAGAGGCGGGGGGCGCCCCCGCTGCAGCTGCCCCGAGTGTGAGTACGGGGGAGCGGGACGGCTGCAGCCCGACATCCTCTGGCCTGGCCGCCCCGGGGAGCGAGCCATGCCCCAGCCTCCCCGAGGACCCCCTGCTGGAGGGCGGGTGGTGCTGCCTCCGCACGCCGGCTGCCCCGTTTCCATTTTGCTGGCACATGGTGCATGACAGGCAGGGAGTCCTCTCGGTGCCGGGGACACGCATCATGAATCCCATCCGTACGTCCCCCAGAGCACCCAGCCAGTGCTCGCTGCAGCCATCCCTGTAAACTGGCTTCGCGGTGGGTCTTTGCTTCCTTGTCCAGCATGCGGGATGCCCCGGCTGGTGCCCCGGAGCTGTATCCATTCCACCAACATTCATCTTCCTTTGGGTTGGCCTGTAAGATACAGGTGGCAAACATAAAATCACAGGAGCATTGGGGCTGTGTTTTGGCGAGGGATAATCCTTCTCCCTCTGTCTTCTCTGGCACATAACAGTGTTCAGTAATAGTACCTTGTGGGTATAAATCAGCTTGCACCACTGCTTGGAGCTATTACTGTTGGTAAACAGAATCGAATACACTCTTGCGTATTGTTTGTGTGTTGCAAAGGAGAACTCAGTTACATGTTTATCCACGTATCTGGGATTTCAGATCAGCGCTAAGCAAATTTTGTGGTACCATTTGTCCTGTTTTAATAAGTCTTTGTAGTATTTTCTGCATCTTCTGTGTAGTTTAAGACTAGTTTTATATTTATGGTTAGCTAAATTGAGTTATGTCTAAAATATTAATACACTCAGAAATTTAACATGTAGTTTTTTAGGTAATTTAACAATGAAGAGAAAGTTTGCAAACAACAATATATTCCTTCACTTTTAGCAAATATTAATCTTTTTCTGCAGAATATTTTTCTGGTGAAGTGTGTTAGGCCTGGTATTTTTAAGGGTGCATTGAACTACAAATATACATTCCATCCTTTGAGGAGTTATGTGTGAAAAGTGAGGCATTGGTCACAGTCTGTGCATCCAAAATATTTCAAAAACATAGCGTATCTTCACTAAAATATATGAAAAGGTTGTTTTTCATTATTTCTGGAGGAGTAGTTGTGAAATGTTTTAGGGGTGTGTTTCATAGAAAGCATGCTGTCACTGACAGAATCTTGTTACCGCGGAGGTTTTTAACTTTATTTTGGAGACTGAGAGTGTGGCTTAGCTATTTAACATTTTTTATGTCGTTTAAGCAGTTCACCTATAAAAATCATACTATTTTAAACCTGTGCTTTCTAGGAAATGCTATAATTCTGAAAGGGTTTGTTAGTGTGTAGTGCTGTATAATCCATAAATACAGTTGGATGACTTGTTTGACCTCTAACAACTGTAACTTCTATTTTTGCTTTTTTTTTTCCTATTGTAATAACCATGTCTGTCATATGGCTAATCTATTTATTCTTCCTTTTATAACTGGCTTTTAAATATTATTTTAAAGTATTTTTATCTAAGGATATTTGTTAAATACAGGAGCAAGAATGCACTATTTTTAACAAAACTATGTATTTAATTTTAAACAGGTCTTTAAATTTGTATATGATGTACAGCAAACAGACTTAAAAATAATTTGAGCAACTTAATCTGGTAGCAAATTTCCACTAAATACCTAAGGTCATAAGAAGCAAATCACATTACATTTACTGTGTGCTTCTCCTGTTACCTTATCAGTGTGGGTCTTAAAAGGATTAAAGCAAAATACAATTCAAGTCTGTAATTTTGCCACATAACATTTTCAGCCCCCATAAGAATTAACTTCTGTTCAGGGTAATTTTACACGCATCACAACATTTTGCTTAGCGAACAAAGGGAAATTTTTACATAAGGTTAAATTGTCTTGTGAGCATAGGTGGAGTTAAGTAAATTAATATTTGTTTGAAATTGATTGCATCAAATGATTGCACGATTATTTGGACTGCATACTTTTAACATTAACATTTAAGCTTTGTAAGTTGGTTAAAGTAATATTTCCTGGTTACAGAATGTCCTTAAGTTGAGCCTTGTAAACAGGGTAGTACACTTGCAGCCATTATCAGAAATTGTAGAACAACATTTTACACTGGTCTATGCTAGGGGGGGATTGATCTAAGATACGCAACTTCAGCTACGTTATTCGCGTAACTGAAGTCGAAGTGTCTTAGTTCGACTTACCTGGCCATCCTCACGGCAGCAAGTCGACCGCCGCGGCTCCCCCGTCGACGCCGATTACTTCTCCTGCTGAGGTGGAGTGCTGGTGTAGATTCGGGGATCGATTTATCACGTCTAGATGCGACGCGATAAATCGATCCCCGATAGATCGATTACTATCCGGCGGGTAGTGTAGATGTGGCCTAAATAGATTATGATTTCTTTGACAGATGTGAGGATAACTTTTAAAACTGTAAGAGCAGGCAAAATTGATAATGTCACCAGTAGGCTGTTGAATGAGATCTACTTTCTGCTAAATACTGTTGAATGGCTTATGATCTGTATCATTTCTGAAATATTTAAAAGCCCACTTTTGTGGAAGTTAAGCCTTAAAAAAATGTATAGCGTAGTCGTACCTTTCTAAGTTTAGCAGGTCTTTTGCAGCAGTGCTTAGGCAAATCTAAAGCAGACATCAATTGCTTATACCAAGTAATTACTATGAAATGTTGATGACTAATGTTATTCACTGAAGCCATGTCCCTTGAATTTCACTATGGATTTAAATTGACACATTGAACGTTATCTGCAAAGATTAAATAAAAATAAAATTACTTTGAGTCCAGGTGAGCTAAATATATTAATTAGCAAGTTATGTATTTGAAATTAAAATATATTTTAAAATTAAAAGTGAGTGATGCAAGTTTCATATCTTTCCACCTATGGCCAAGGTGATTACTCAGACTTAAAAAAAAATACAGTAGTAAATTGCCAGCAATATGCCTGGCTTGTGATAAAATTATAGTTTTAAAGATTGTCCAGTGGCAAATATGCTTAAGCAAATCTGAAACCTGCTTGTCCCCTCCTTCATTTCAATTTTTAAATATTTCTCAACCTAATTAAGAGGCTGGAGACTAATCCTAAATTTTAATTGTTATGAAGAGTATTTGTAGATGTATGATATTCATTTCATAAAGATAAAAAATACTGCTGTAAACTTTTACACCAAGGTGGTATTCCAATAGTTAAGGCCTGGAAGTTTACCTGTATTTAAACTGTTACACTTGAATATGAATGTCTTCTGGAATTAAGCTTTCGGGTGCTATGGGATAATCTTCTGAATATACGTGTGAGGTTTTTTTGTTTGTTGTTTTTGCTGTTAATGGCCACTGTTTTTGTAGGATCTGAACATGTGTGTGTGCAACCAATTGCAGTAGTTAACTCAGCAACCTTATTCCCAGAGCAGTTTAAGTGCTGGTGCAGTAATAAGGAAGTAAACAAAAATCCAGGCTAGTTTCAAATTCCAGTAGAAGGCCAGGGAAATTGGTGTCCTAATGGTAAAGGGCACAATTAGTAAAGATGAAAGAAAACCTTTCCCAATTTTTCAGTGGTAATGCAAACAATGACGCTTAAGACAAAAACTAAATACCACAAACGCATTTACTCTTGAAAAAATAATTGAAATGTCTAATTTTTGTCACTGTTCTTGTTAAGCATCTACAATTACAAGGTTCATGGCCTCTGACTTCAGTACAATTAATATTTGAACATGATATAATTAAAATTTTAATGTTTACATTCCTACCTGTTCCTGGAAGTGGGGAACTGAAATAAAATTTGTCAATCTCCTGCAGAATACGAACCTTAAGAATCTGGGAAAAGGGAAGCTTTGACAGTTTGGTAAACAAAGTGGCATATTTGTTTCAATAATAAAGATTGGTACAAAGATGAACACCATGTAATGTTTAATTACTGTTGATTAGTTGACTGTCTTAGTCACTGTAACTTTGTTTTGATTACACTTCTCTGAAACTTTAAATCATAATGTAAATGTCTTTTCAGTCAGGAGGCACTATTAGTGGGAGCAATGTGGTTTTTGTTCCTAGGCCTAACAGATTTGCATATACACAGACTGCATGTCACTTTGCTAGATGAACAAAATGGGGGAAAAAATTAGTAGCAACTTTACACTCAACAATAAATAGGGCTTTGCTCAATCTGAGCATTCTGAAGCATGACATAAAGTGTTCAGAAACCAGTTAAACTACTTGAGTTTGCATAGCTTTAAGTAAAACCTGTTGTAATTACCTTTGAAAGACCCACAGTTTGCCATTTTTTATTAAATACAGTTTCTGAATTGGCTCCAGTTGAAGTCTGTGTCAGAACTCCCACTGGGTTCATTGGAAACCAGATTGGGCTAATAAATAGTAATGAAATTGGAGAATTGAATTTTAAAGTAAAGTGTGTATTACATATATTTCTCTCATGTTGACCAGAAATAGACGGTAAACCTATAATAGTAAACCTCTTCCACCTGACAAGGGTAGATTTCACCATAGTGCAGTATAAATTTTTGTTTTATCTGATGAGGACTACTACAGCACATCTAGGACATTGAAAATAAGTGTGATGTAATAGCTGCTTATAGCATGTCTTAAGGAAGTAAAATCAGTGGTTGTACTTGTAAGAGTTTACAAATCACAGTTTTGAAGGAGCCACCAGTTCAGTCCTTCTGTCAGCTGGTCAATAGGAACTCAAAGTACATTACAGAATTTCAGCAGTGCATTTGAAGAATGAAAAGTATCTTTTTTGCTGGGAGTAGAAGCAGTTGGTAACAATGCTATTAAGTTTTTATAGTATTTTTTTCATATTGCTATCAGTAGTTAGGAATTATTTTTTGGAAAGGCAGTAATGCACACTTGAGTGCTTGAAGGTACCTGAAACTTTGGCCTTAAGTGTCCTAATACACCACCTCTGGTACTGGGGTATTTTGATTAAACCACAGACTTGTATATCAAGGATTACTGATGGGTTTTGGCATCCTAAAAATGAATTAATAAAAAATACCATTTAATTTGCAAAATAGTAGTATGAATATAATGTAGCAAGACATATAATACTTCCAACTCACTGGAGAAGTACAGATATTCAGCACACCACGTAACTCAGGGTCTCCTCTTGCAACTGTGAAATAGAAACCCCCCCCCCCCCCCACACACACACACAAACTCGCACCACTCTGGCATATAAATATTTAACATTTGTAATTTTCAGAGTCTCACTTATTCTGTGGAGAAGATTAAGTTACACTTTTAGTTATGGTATGTTGTCCAGGTCTACAAAGTTAGAGCTCTATTAGTGCAATTAAATTACAGCATCTCTCCCACTTATTAAAACTAAGAGGTTCTGTACAAAGAACAAGGCTCTGTACACTACCTGAACTTTTACTTAGTGAAGTTACTGTTGTGTTCAGCATCAGTTTTTTAGGGGGAAAAAATGAGGCACTCCAAAACCAACACTATTTCAGTGCCCTTTGTTTATTTGGACACTAGTGAATGCAATTGCTTGATTTATGTGCACAAGTCCACTTATTGTATAAATTAGGTTCATAATTGCACACATGCGATGTGAAAAGTGTCACCAGGATTGAGTTAACAATTGAGATGGATGGGAGGGTAACCTCGCTCTCCTGGAGCTGTTGCCCAGAGTCTGCAGATTCAGAAAGACAATTCTTCTAGTTTTCTTGGCATATGTTCAGTTCATGTTTTAAAGGCTTGATGAATATAAGAAGTGGATACTTTTATTTTTTACAAAAAGCTCATGTTCTGAAAAATCTGAGTGTCACAGCAACTAGATAAATACCTCAAGCAAGCTGTATTTGACACACGGACAGGGTTTTTGATACCACTGCCCTAGATAAAATTTTTTGAAAGGGACACAAAGTTGAAATATTGTGGTGCATTTGGGGGCTTGATGGGGTGGCTGAGAATTTCATACAGATGACCACTAAAGTAACTTATTTGTTTAATAATTTTAAGCATAATATTAAGAAAAGTGTGGGTTTTGGCTGCAGCCTATGAATCAGACTTCAGAATTGTTTAGTTTATGGTCTAGAATGGGTAACGTGCTGTCTATTGACAAAAATGACTAATGTTAATTGGGGATATATTTAATTGGAGTTGTGGCTACTTTAAACTTGTGGGTAGCAGAAGTAGAATCTCAAACATCAAGCACAGTGAAGCCACACTGCATTGATCATTAACAGATTAAGGTGCAAAAGAATGTGTTGTGAATAAAGATAAAACACGTGCTCTTTGAAATGAGACTACAAAAATGAATGTGATATTTATATAAAGTCTTTTATGTAGCAGTTGTCTTTTGTCAATATGCAAAAGCCAAAATTTCACAATTCTACACTGAGATTATCAATTTGAGTATCAATGTTTAAAGTTCTACAGTAATATAAATATTCAGATACTAATCTGTTGGTATGGAGTGCAGTATGCAGTCAGACTAATATGATGCTATATTTTCTGTATATGTAAACCTGTTTATGGTGCCGTATATCCGCCCTCAGTATCTCTCTGTAAAATGATTTAACATAGGAGAGTTTTACTGCCTTTTTTTAGTAAGCTTACTAATGACCATACACCTGAGTTAACTATAAGAGGAAATATATTCTCTGTATTGTTACATGAATTAGTAGAAACCAGGAAATACATTCAAGAATTGGTAGTTTTTCTGTCACACTATTACAATTCTAATCATGTGAAAGAAGAGATATGTTTTTTTGCTTTAGAAGCAGTAAATGTTACAAGACAAATTGAAAACATCTTATATCCGTTTTATAAAGCCTGAAAAATACCTATTGCCTTTCAGAATTGACCAACATACTGTAGAAATACAAGAACGCTTTTGAAATCCCTACTTCACAATTGCATACATGGTGTAATACATGCATATAGTAAACATGATGATTTCCTACAATTTGTCTCTTGAAATTAAACCATAATGTGGTGGGGTTGTTTTGTTTTTGGAGGGAGGGGAGCAGAGTAACAAGCTGTTTTGCATTCTATTTCTTTTGCTACTAAGATTAATATGGGGAATTTAAGATGAAAATAGGGAAAATAAGCACCGTGGTATCTTCCACTCTCCCTTCCAAAATGGAGTAATATTGTATTGTTGGGCTGTTATGCTTCATCAGGAGAATAGTTTTGGCCAATTATCAACATTTGTACATAATATACCACAACCCAAAGATGTCAAAGTAATTAGGACATGCCATGTAAGTTTTAAGCCTGAATCAAGGTTGAATTTTAGAAAATTGTCCTCTCCTGTGAAGTAATATCACATTGTAGGGATCTGTCCTGTACTTCTGGGAAGTGGTAATTGTGTAGTGCACAATACAAATATTTTTTCCTCATATCAATACCAGTACTAAACCAGTCAAAGTATGAAATTCAGTTGTCTTGTGCCTCTGCTACATTTATTGAAAAATACAAGAATGTCTTCAAGAAATCCTAATCCTAACTTTCTTGTCTAAAAGTGTATAAATATTAGAAAATCAAAGGGCTTATATTTTGAAAAAAGTTTCAACCTTTAGGTCATGCAGTAATCTGAGGTCATCTCTTCTACTACATCTAATAAGTTTATAGCGGACTAAGTAATAACTAGCTGACATCTCCCATGAAAGTTCATACTGAGTTTTTGAGACGGTGATGGCTTTATCAACTGCCTCGCTTATTTTGACTATACAGAGTTGAAATGTAATGACCGTTGTTTCCTGTGATCTTCTGCCTTTGAGGAGTTTTTTAACCTAGTTATAGCTGGGAGGGGAGTAAATTTGTTAATTCTGCAACTATTCCTTGTTGGATGGTATTGGAAATGAATGTCATATTCCTTAGTTGAAATTTCATTACTGTTTTGGAATGATTGGGGTTTTATGACTTTGATGGGTGGGTGTGACACAGCCCATTGGCGGTTCACTATTCTGTCAGCAACCCTTGAAAGGCCTGACATACTCACTATACCTAACACACTGTTGTCACAATCTGTGTCTAACAGGTGTCGTATAAGGTATCATGTACAAACTGTAATATGCTGGTCTCGGAAATCATTGCATGGTATATGTATGGGTTGCGTACAAAAAGTCATAAATGTGTGCTGAAATTAAATCCTTCAAATGTGTTTGGCAAGCAGTGCATAAGACCAGTCTGCCCTAGACAAAGGAATGTGTATTTGTTTCTCAGACCAGCGTGGGTATCAGGCAGAGACAGTGAAGGTATATTTACATATAAGGTAAACAAAGATATCAAGCTAAGAAGTGGGGGCGAAGGTAGTATAGTATCTACACCACAGCAAGAGAGAGAAATTTATGTATTTCAAAGGTTTACTGGACTAGAAGAAGAACGGGAAAGAACCCTATAGTTACCCTTTACCTGAGTTGTCAAATAAACCAAACACTTTGAGCTCTGCGTGTTGGGGTTATGGCTAAAGAGCAGGCCGGCCATGCTGAAAGGATTGTCATGAAAAAAACTTCTTTGAACAAAAGATTCGAGTTTAAGTTTTGATTTAGTCTCAGGCTATGGCTACAGTAGATAGCTGCAACTGCACCGCTGTAAGCTCTCTAATTTAACCGCCCTAAGCTGACAGAAGAGAGCTTGCCTGTTGACTTAATTAATCAATCCCCAATGAGCGGTGGTAGCTAAGTTGGCGGGAGAAGCTCTCCCACTGACAGAGCTGTCCACATGGTCGCTTTAATAGTTGTAACTTATGTAGCTCAGGGGATGGCTTATTCACACCCCTGAGTGACTTACATTAGACCGACATAAGGGATAGTGTAGACATAAACTCAGAGGTGTATTTTTACTTTTGTTTGTAATAATTTCTATCTTATTTTTTTTTAGTTGGTGTCACTTAAACCTATGACCTTTTGTTAACAAACTTGTTTTACTTTTACTATAAACTAACTCTGCTTTGATTTAAGTGGAGGGTTTGGCAACTCCACTTAATAATCTATGTACTGTCTCTTTAAAGGAACAGCACACTTGTTAAGGTTTAGTGGGTGCTACAGTAAGGAGGGGCTGAACATTACAGAGAAAAGCGTCTCTGAGGAACTTGAGAATTGGAGTTCACTGATTGTTATCTTCTAGGCAAGGTTTGGACTTGCAGAGTCTTGAAGAGTTTGTTGGCAAGGCAGACAAGCTGGTGTGTCAGGAAGGTGACACATTGCTTAGCTGCCCCAAAGCTCTCACTTGCTGAGGCTGAGAGGGGTAACACAGTGCCTCACACTTCTGGGAACCCCAGCAGATCACCAAAGCAAAGTACATGAAATAATGATTTTTGTAGCACCTCACATTTCAAGGTAGTAGACAGGTTCAAAAATTTCCTTCAGCTCGAACAGTTAAGATCTTCTAAGACTCTTCTCATTTGCTTGTGTTATTTGTATCACAGCTTTTAAATGTGCTTCTATTTTGTACTTTTTGCTACAATACTGGAAATTGTATATAAGCTTCTTAAAGAAGCACTGTCAAGTATGGTTTGTTCCACAGTTTAGGTTTCTGTGAGGGATGGGAAATAAGATTAGATATGTCTTCATGAATAATTAAACAAATTTGGTAATTTATACATTTTTCTTAATCATGTAATTTGGCTTACACCAATAAATGTCAAAGATCAGTTGCTTATTAACAGTATAAAAATACATCAACTCCTGTGCAAATTCTTGAACTGAAATACAGCTGGTAAGGCCAAAACCTTTCTGTTAGTCCTGATACTAGTAGTAAGTCAGGTCACTACGTGAACAGACTGGAGAAGGTTATTTCTTTTTGCACATTTAATGTAAATTAAATTTGGATTTTCTAGAAGTAAATAAGAAAATTAAAAAGAGAAGGCATTATGATCTGGAGGTATGAGCACAGGGTTAGGAATTCTAATCCTAGCTCTGCTACTGATTTCTTGTTTGCGACAGTGGGCAGTTTGTTTAACCTTTTTGTCCTTTTTCTCTCATCTGTAAAATATGGATAACGACTTACCACAAAAGGGTGTTCGGGGTGTGTGTGTGAATGTACAGTGCTTTGAGCATGTAAACTGCTATGTACATGCTAATCATTTTTATTTAGAATACCAATGTTTACAGAATCCTGTGCTTATTCAGGTCAGAAGAAAAATATATTTGTGTGTCTGAGAGCGGGAATAGAGTATTTGATTTAAAATGTTAGAATATGTAATTGGATTAAGAATCCAAAACTACTACAGCGCGAAAAAAAATAAGTGAAATTGCTATTTAAGCACAAATATTTCTGCAAAAACTTGGACCTGGAATTTTGATATTTTGAGGCTATGGATCACAATGTTATAAAATGTTACTGTACCAAGCTGAAGCTAAAAATCCTATATGGCTGTGGAGTTACAAGCACTTAGTCAGCTTTTTTTTTTTTAAAGAACTAAAAATGGGTGTGCTAAATAAAGCCTATGAGTGAGAAACCTAATTTGTCATTTTATATGGTAATATGGGGGTGCTTTATGGATAAAACTCTTGCCCCAATAAATTTTCAGTATAAATCAGACAAAAGAGGCATATGGCACACAAATCAGATAATTTGGACTTGCACAAATATGTTGGTTCCAGGTGTTACATTTCTTTTAATTTTGTAAATAAAAGTTAATGTGTTTGGGTGTAGGAATGGTGAAGGATGAAGCAATAGTGATTTTTGTAGGAAGTGCTTGGAGGAGGAGATCTAGGAAGCTTGGAACACAAGGGGCGGGGGGTGTTAACGTGTAGAGGCCTGTATGGGAAAAAAAGTCACATGTGAGAGGGAAGAGGCAGAAGGAGTTAATAGAGCACAGAATATGAAAAGGGAAGTAGTGAGAAATAAGGACAGCTCAGAGTGAACATCCTCATGCAGAGCCTGAATGTAAGGATGAGGAGTTTAAACTTGATTTGGAATGAGTTGATAAGCAGCCGGGGGAATTTGAGCAAGTGGGAATATTATAACAAAAGCATCAGACAAGGAAGTTGATTTTAGCCTTATGGTTAGTGTGTGTGGATTGGAGAGGGGAGAGAGGAGGTTACTGTAGTCATATGATAAAGATAAAAACATAGCCCAGTATTTTTACATTGGGGATGGAGTAGAAATGGTGGATTTTTGGAAATGTTCAAGAGGGAGATGTAGCAATATTTGATAAGAGGTAAAGATGGGGGAAGAAGTTGAAGATGATGAGAGCTTGAGTGACTGATGTGCGGTTGTCAGCCTATAAGAGAGTAAAGAGGCTTCTGGTTTTTGGCATTTAATTTGAAGAAATATCATTATTGAGGAGGATCTGGAGTCTCATCAGTCATAAAGGTGGTAACTGCAGCCATAAGAGCAGGTAAGCTCACCCATAAGGCAAGTGGGGTGAGACAAAAGTTGATGCTGCTGATAGGCTGCAGAGGCACCAAAGGAAAAGGGAAAATAGCGTAGCCACTGAAGGCACATTGGCCATGCAAGAGAAAAACAGTGCAAAGTCATGAGAGCACTTGGAGAGCTTCTCAGTGTGATGGGGGTTATAAATATTTGTTTAAACTATTAAAATAGTTCAAAAAGGAAATGCAAGGAGCATAGATCCTGGGTGTGTTCCTCCTTACCTATGGCATTCAGTCAGAAGAACATTTTATGACTGTTCCTCCTTTGTCTGTCCCAAAAGTCAGCTCCTCAGCTGCTTCCTGGCTTTGGCTGAGAATTTTCCTGCATCTTGGCCTAAATCTAAATACATGGAGAAGATCACTGGAAGAAAAGGCACAGGTACCCTGATTGCAACTCCCCACCACTGACTGCCCTTTGTTGTAGGGCCTGTTTGTACCTTGTGCTCCAAAGCATTGCAGATCTAGCTCAAATGCAGGCTTTGCATCAAGATGATGGCAACATGTTATCTTGGTATGCTCCAAGGCCTGTACCTCTCCTGTGTCCCCAGTGTAGATAGTGCTTGAGCATACTGAAGACTGGAGGAAAATGACAACCTACAGGTGTTGTTGAGGAAGTAGGATGCAAAGGAGGTGGGTGGCCCTGGTTTTTATTTCAGAACACTCATTTATCACAGAAGGGAGATTTTCTGCTTATGGAGCAGGCAACTGAATAAGGTTTATGCCACCTGCTTACTT
Organism: Chrysemys picta bellii; assembly: GCF_011386835.1. NCBI lineage: Eukaryota > Metazoa > Chordata > Testudines > Emydidae > Chrysemys > Chrysemys picta. Next base: position 38,575,065 of record NC_088802.1, on the reverse strand, counting down.
TCCTCCTGAAAGGATCCATGTCCTCCACCTGGAAAAAACTTCTGGAAGTCTTTTAGGATTCTCCCCTCACCCACTTCTGCTTGGTTGATGCAGGAACCACACACATCCATTGACTTTCATCAGGAAATACCTGAAGATGCTGAAGTGGTTTGGATCTAGATGACATGTGCTTGCCTATCTTTTTGTCATCTGAATTCCTGTTTGGTGTCTTGAATAACTGGGTCTTCAGGACCACTTGAAGGACAAAAAATAAAAAAAATGCAGGAAGAATTGACACTGCTTATTTTCTACATGGGTGAGAAAGGGAAGAAAAATAAGAGAAAATTCCTCTTCCACACCCCTCTGTGCAAATGGTAGAATCAGACTGCCACTTCTGAAGCAGATTTGGCTATGCCCTAGAAATTTTAGAAGCTTTATAGTGGGATTTGTCCTTGAAGGACACCTGGTTAGCAGACCCTAAGGTCGACTGCATCATTTCACTGCCTTGTGAGCGAGAGTAGTGTCACTCTCAAGGATCTTTCAGACAGGAAAATGGATGAAGCAGTTAGGAAAAATCTTTGGTTTAGAGGGAGCTCAAATTGCATCAGCCAGCATCTTTCATTTCTATAGCCACTATGAAAGGTTTTTGGACTTTCAAGCTGGCAAATAAAGTCAGCAGGAGTTTAATGTAAATTAGTTGGGAAAAATCTGTCTAAATGCAGTTTGCTGCCTCCACAGCATGTCAGCATAAGTACACAGAGCACTGGTAGCCAGCATGAAATACCCCAAGTGCATCAAGAGTAATGCCCTATTGAAGGAAGCAATCTATCTCTTATGATGTGTGAATGTTCTGGGCTGACTGATTGGGTCCATCGGGGGACACTGTCCTGTGACACTGTCCCATGGATGATCTCCCAACTTCCACAGCCATCAATTCACCTCTTTTTTTGTCTTGGGGCCAGTCACCAACTGCAGCAGATTCTGGTTGCAAAAAGCATGGACCCGGGATGCTTTTTTGTTCAACTAGAAAGGATTGATGGTGCAAGCATTTCCATCTCCCTTTTCTGCTTCTTTTTTTAAATATATAAAATTAATATAACTTTATGGAAGCACTCAAGAGGCCCTAGGCAAAATGTTGATCCGATTGTGTTCTATGCTGTACAAATACATATAAAGAAACAGTATTGGTCTTGAAGAGTTTGTAATATAATCTTAGCTATTTTTTATTAAAATGACCTGAATTATGGAACCCACAGTCTGACTTAAAATGATGTCATGGAGTGCTAGTTTACTGCCTTTTCCTTACAGCAAGTTTGCAGCCACATCACCTAGATCAAGAGTAAATACTATGGTTTAAAATAGTTACCATTTCAATATGAGTATGTGTTTTGAAATGAAGGCAGAAATGAGTTTTGAGTTTAGGGTAGACTTTTCAGTTGTAGTTATTCATTCAGGTTTCTAGATATTGATAATCCCAACAAACAGATTTTGGACCTGAAAACCACAGTGCATTTGTCAGTTGAAATGATCAAATAACAAGCACATTGGCAACATACAGGAAAGAGATGCAGTAGGTAAAAACCACAGAAGAGCTTCAGTTGTTTGTTCTCTTAAAAATTGAAGTGTAGACCTTTCTGCTTTTACAAAGTGTTGCTGGTACTGGCCTGTTCATAAGATTGAGAAATGCAACCAATTCATATTCCCAGCATGTCCCAGAATTATTCAAACACAGTGTCAGAGTGTGCAGTGAATAGAGCTGGTCAAGAAACAGTTTAGTCAGAAAGTGCTGATTTGTCAAACCCAAAATGTTTAGAGAAAACTGTTTGGGTTTGACAAATTGTCTCCGTTTCCATATTGAAAGCTGTGAATGTCCAATTTTTCAGTAATAACGTTGCTATCTTCCAGGAAACAGCATATTTAAACGTTATTGAAACTATATTTTGATCAAGCATGCTTGCTGGATGAGCCTTTTCTTCTCAACAGGAATTTTTGCAGGTTGGAATAGCAGTTAGGTGGTGGCCTATGATTCAGCCAGCCATACGCTACAGAGATGGTACTGGCCCTGTACGTCTGGTGGCAATGCAGGACTCTCTTCAGACACTCCATTAAGAGTTTCAGCAACAGTGACCCAATATGTTTGCTGTATCCTATTACTTATTAGCCTTGACTTGGAATATGAAATAGGGCCTTTATTAAAGGATTTACCAGTTACCTGTTCTTAGAGAAACTAAAATAAAACTGCCCCCTTAAATGCAATCCCTCACTCTCAGGAACAGGGACCAAGTTCCCAATACACAGTCTCTGCTTTTATCAGGGCCCAGGCAGACACTCACCTTTGTTTCCAGAGGCAGGGAAAATTACTTCCAAATAGTCTCCGACTGGCTTCATTCTTCAGTAAAGTCCACTTTCTCTGAGTCATCACGATGTTGGGCTGTGTAGCTCCTCCCCAGAAGTTTCAGGTTGTCCCTGTTGGTTCCAGGCTTTCCTTTATCAAATTCTTCCTTGGACATGATGGAGGGAGGTTACATTTCTCAGCCTAGTACGGTTTCCTCTTTATATCCTGTCCCGTAATAAGCTCCTGTTAAAGCTTTCTGCCTCTATGGTTGGGAACTGGCAGTTTCTTTAGATCAAGCGAGGTACTCTTCCCACTTCAAGGAAGTCCTTCCTTGCTTGATTGGGTGTGGGGACTGTACAGAATGAGCATCAGCTGGTGGAGATGGGCATGAGTATTTTAGATCTCTGATGACAGAATCACAGAAGATGAATAATTATATTTGTAGAGTATCAGAGGGGTAGCTGTGTTAGTCTGAATCTGTAAAAAGCAACAGAGAGTCCTGTGGCATGCAACAAAGTGGGCATTCACCCATGAAAGCTTATGCTCCAATACATCTGTTAGTCTTAAAGGTGCCACAGGACTTTCTGTTGCTTTATATTTGAAGAGTTTTCTCAGTTTTAGGCTCATCTGTGATCATTGTAATATCTTCACATATGTTAATTAATTTGGCCTCACTATCTATGAGGTAGGGAACTATTATTATCCCTTTTCTGATGGGGAAGTTGAGGTAGTGAGAGGCTAAATGACTTGCCTGAGATCACACAGGAAGACTGGCCCAGATTAGGGTAGAACCCCGATCCCCCAATTCCCTTTCCAGTGCCTTTAACACACAGCTCTCCAGTTTTCCCAGTAAACCCTTTGGAATTACTAGCCCCAATCTCAGACAATTTGGAATGGTTTTAGTCTTTGCTGCCACTAGGTAGAGTCAGACCCAACCCTCATATACACCACCTTGTCCATGAGTATGTTTAGTTTCTGTCTCAGTAGGACAGTCCTGCTTATAACAGTGTTGTTTTTCTGAGGTTAGAAGATTGGTGAGGCTGGAAGTGATCACTAGCCCCAGCTTACTACTGGACTATAAATAAAGCTGATCTTGAGAGGACTGAGTGGCAGTAATAAGTAACCAGGAATCTTTTTTGAGAGAATTAAATATTATCTTGAGTTACCGCCAAAATGGATGTACTTTAAACCCTCTAAAGAAAGAACTAGTAGAAGTTGTTCCTTATATACTCTGCTGATGCTAGCTATCACTGCTGTTAGCGTTTGCTTTGCTTTCCATGGAGCAAGATATCAGCCTTTATAAAAATAATGGTTGTTGCAGAAGTCTGTTTCTCACAAAAACACACATGCTGATGCAGCTGACTCAGCTCCCAAAGGGAAGTGTAAAAGTATAATCAAAGAAAATGTGGTTTTGTTTGAGTATGGGAGCATTATCTCTAGCAATCCCTCTGGCCTTCTTAGGAGCAGCTTTGACAGGGACCAAGAGGGATAGTGTTCTATCCTATCTACACAGAGAGGATGGTCTGTTGTTGGTATACACAATATGCTGTATTGTACGTGAGGTTTATGAAACAAAACCAGTCCCTGCCCTGAGGTGCTTACAATCTAAAAAGTGTGTATAATAGAGAAGAAAAGTAGTGAGATGAGAGAGAACGTGGTTTGACTATTTAAGGTATCAAGCTGAGGGACAGATTGGAGGCTGAGGAGAGCAAATCAAGGAAGAAAGTATTTCATCATGATCATCTTTGGCAGTTTAATCAAAATTGACAATTGCACGTAGTAGTACACTTTGGAATTTCTAAAGTTACTATTAAAGTATAGCAAAAAACTGCAGTTATGGAAGTGAAGGAATAACTGTTGAAATCATTTGCTTTAGTCTCTGCTCTTGAGGAATTAATGTAATAAAAAAAATTCTAATCATAAACTGTTCTACAAGTAATATTTACTGTGACTGATTCCAGATGTGTAACTAATGTAGAAGACTCTTCTAGTATTAGTTTTAAGTCTACCCTATTTCAGAGATGTTCTATTAGATTTAAAACTTTTTTTAAATAGTTGTTGTTCGTCTGGTTCTGATACTGGATTTAGCTTCTTGTTCCAGTTGGATTTCATACACTGGAAGATTGAGTAGTGCAGGGCTAATTATTTCCAGATAAATATAGGTAAATACCCTGGGGGTTGGGTTGCTGCTGTTACAGTGACATTGCATTTCAACTTAGAGGTCCCTGGGCTCTGATTAAGGAACCATTGGCTGTTGGATGTGTTAATACTAATGCACTTTTGTCCTACTTATTATTAGTCTTTGTAGGAGCTGTCTGCTCAAACTTTCTGTGGAAGTGTTACGGAGGAGAATGTATGTAAGCCTGTAGGGAGATTTAGACCCTGATCTTGACTATACAGGAACAATTGTAGGATTGGGGCTATACTGAAGAGCGCTAATAAGGAGCAAAGACTGGGGGCTAATAAGTCTATTCCCTGTGAGTGGCTTTTATTTTTAAATACTTGGGAGGTTCTCAAATACTATGATGGCATGAGTAATATAATAGTACTGAAATATAAGTTGTTAGACTAGCCAGCTTGAAGACATGCTAAATGGACCTCTGTGAAGCTTGAAAGCTTGTCTCCTCCACCAGCAGAAGTTGGTCCAATAAAATATATTACTTCACCCTTATCTCTCTCGTATCCTGGGACCAGAGCATAGATAGTTCTCTGAAATCATTTGCTCAGTGTGGAGCAACAGTCAAAAAAGCCAACAGAATGTTAGGAACCATTGGGAAAGGGATAGATATTATAGAAAATATCATAATGCCGCTGTATAAATCCAGAGTACATCCACACCTTGAATACTGTGTGCAGTTCTAGTCAGCCCATCTCAAGATATTAGAATTGGAAAAACTACAGAGAAGGGCAACAAAAATGATTATGGGTATGGAACAGCTTCCATATGAGGATAGGTTGAAGAGATTGGGACTGTTCAGTTTAGAAAGAGATGACTAAGGGGGAGATAAGAGGTCTATAAAATCATGAATGGTGTGGAGAATGCGAATAGGGAAATGTTGTTTACCCCTTCACACATCACACGAACCAGGGGTCACCTAATGAAATTAATAGGCAGCAGGTTTAAAACAAAAGGAAGTACTACTTCATACAACTCACAGTCAGCCTGTGAAACTGTGACTGGATGACGGGGGGATGGATCGCTTGGTAATTGCCCTATTTTGTTCATTCCCTCTGATGCATCTGACACTGGCCATTGTCAGCAGACAGGATACTGGGCCAGATAGACCATTAGTCTGACCCGGTATGGCCATTCTTGTGATCTTATGGGACTAACATAGCTACAATAACATCACAAACATCTATATAGGAAAGGTAGCCCCCTCCCCCCCCCCAAGAAAGGTGTAAAATTGCAGAGAAGTGAAACTCAAATACCATCATGTGGGGGAATTCATAATAGATCCTTTCATCGGTTCTGAATCCAGAACGGGCCCAAATGATCAAAAGTTACTATCTGGTGGCTAGTTGGTGATCTCTGTCTATTTGCAGTGGACATATGTTCATATCACTATTAGCACCAACTGGCAAGGACCCTTGCTGGCAGCCTCAGAGTGAATTGGTTATGTATATTGAAGAACAAAGTTGATTGCTGCAGAAATCAGTTGTACCCATATTGCACACACTCTTTCTGTATTTTGGAGTTGTACTGTGTTAGAAGAGAACTGATTGACGGTTGGTCTGTGCCACCTTTTATATTGTCCTGTTTGGGGGCATGAGGACAAAGGGAGGTCGTGTGCCCAGCCAGAGATCACTACTCTTCAAAAGTTCATAGCTCATGCACCCTTCCTGGATCTATGCAGGCAGTCGCCTCAGAGATCAATAGATACTATAATAGCCATTTTATATAATCGAATCTAGCAGTTGTAGGAATTAGTTTAACTGCCGCCACACGTAATATTTGACAGAACTCCCTCAAATGAATCCATGCCAAGCAAAGCCATTGTTTGGGGTACTGTGGAATAACAGGCAAGCCAAACGAAATTAGTATATATTCATCTGCTGAGTGACATGTATGTCTCATTTGGGCTGCCACATACTTCCTATGTGACCTCCAGCAAATTATTTAATATCTCTACCTCAGTTCCTTGTCTGTGAAATAGGAATATTTTCTTTCTCCCATCCTTTGTATTCCCTGTTTAGGTTGTAAGCTTCTTCAGGGTAAAGACTCTCTCTCTCATTGTCTCCATACAGTGCCTAGCACATGGAGGCTTCCAGGTACTGCTGTAATACATACAGTTCTGTTGAATTTTGCAGTCAGCTAAGGTAGTGCGTGTTACTCGTTGAATTGTGTATGGTAAACTCTGAAGGGGATACATTTTTGCTCCTAGTATTATGTGTTGCTGCAGTAGTTCATTCCTTTAAGTTTTTAATAGTTCTGTTCATAAACTCTCTTCCTCTTGTTTGTTTTAACAGGGAATTTATGGATTTCTCTTCTTACATAAGTTAGCTGCTTACATAGGACAAGAAATATTAAAACTTCAAGAGTAGTCCCTGATATCTGTGTAACATTATGAAAGGAGAAAATAGATGGAAGGTTCAAGCAGTGGAGATATTTATAACTGGGGGGGATCCGTACTATTAACCACTAAAGGAGAATGGAATTTTATCATAATTAAAATGGGTCTCCTTGAAGTACTTTACTATATTACTTTTATAAAATGTTTTTAATTCTGTTTTTTTCATTTACAATATAAGTGATTCAGAAATTGGCAGCATATTTTAAAAATATTTAGGTGGTACAGTCATCCTTTTGAACTTCAGGTTCACCAATCATTTCCAGTGCAAAGAGTCACCCTTATTGTCTTTTCTAAGCTTTGCTGTTTGACTCTGTTTAGTAGAGCCCTGCGCAGATACAAAAATGTGTATCTGCATCTGCTAAGATCGACCCGCAATCTGCTAGCCGTCTTTTATTTGTATATGCATCCGCACCTGCACCAGCAAACAGTCTCACAAGGGCTAGCAACGGAGGGGAAGAAGGGAGCAAGTGGGGGGGCAGGGTCTTGCAGGGAAGAGGCCGCACGAGGGTGAGGACTGGGGGTAAGGGGCAGCTCAGTGGCTGGGTCTCAAGGAGAAGGGGTGTCGCGGAGGAGGTGGTTGCGGGGGACGGACGTCTCATTACATACTGCTCCCAGGGCTTGCGAGTAATGGTAACACAGAAGCAGCAGTGCGTATTGCATCATAGTGGGGTGGGGCGGCGGGGCCCCGCCCATTCCAATCCCCATGGCCAGAGGCAGGCCCTATCACTCAGGAGCCAGTGGGCCGGGTCTGGGAGCGCGGCCAGTGCTGCCAGGTCGGGCCATGGTGGGGATGCTAGCACTGCCCAAGGGGCCTGAGCTGGACAGGAAGCAGCGCAGCGAGCAGGTGCTGGACAGCCCTGACTCAAACCTGTCGCCTAGCCCCAGCTGCTGGCCCCTAGCAAACTGCTCCGCCCGGGTTGCCTGAGCCAGACACAGTGGCCAGGCGCAGCCAGTGAGCAGAGCCCTGCGTGGTTGTATCTGCATCCAATCCACTATCTGCAAAAATGGTCCACAGATATGAAGTGGATATCCACGGATTTTCAGGGCTCTACTGTTTAGCTTTTTGCAATGAACTTTGTAATGAAAGTGGCCTACACACTAGGGAATCGCTGCTGAGGACAACCAACAGCAGCACATTTCAAAAGCAAGAGTGCCACCTGTTTTCTACTACTACCACAGTCCCTGCCTGTCTTCAGTAGTGCTTTATGGCAACCGTTGGTACCTTGAACTTTGAGGGCCTGATAGTATTTACGTTAAGGCTACTTTCCCCCACTCTGGCAGCATAAGGGGGGTGTAAAATTGATGTAAATGACATTTAACCATTGTACACTGCCAGAGTGCTGTAAAGTTGTCTTAAAATAAATGAGAATCAGACCCTTAATTCCTTTCGTGGTCTTGTGTGAAAGACACACAAGCTGCTATAGCCATGGCAGCTTGGGGAAGGAACTTCATTGTGGGGAGACGGAGATGCTTGATAAACCTAGATCAATCACTAAGATGTGTAGACATGGCATGAAAGGTATTCATGAGAAAAGACTGTGAGGAAGCTCTAGTCTTTGATGTTTCAGATAATACTTTAGAGTGGCAGTGCGTTTAAGTATTGCAGTTCTGTGGCTTACCAGTTGGGAAGTAATTAACAAGCCCACTGCACTTGTTTAGGGGGAGGCATCTTGTTCGTAGTCCCAGTCACCAAACTCCTGATTCCTGGCCTGGAGGAGGGGGCAGTGAAGTGATGATACTGCTTCTGTGAGGAGTTGTCAAAGTCCACAGTCACACAGTCCTGCAACTATCTGAAGATGATGCTCTGAAATCAGGAAATCTCTGTTCAGTCTTGGGAGAAATAGCTTCCCTTCAGGGTCTGTATCCCATTCCATGAGAAAATGGTGAGTGAGACAAGGAGCAAACATGATGTACAGTCCTGCCCTTTCCAAGGCAGTGTATCATTTCCCTTAGCTTCCAAAATGCTGCTATGCCTTGGGCCCCTTAGATTCGGCAATAACCTTGTTAGTCAGAAAGTCTGTGCTCTTTGCTGAGACGTTCTATGAAATTGTTTGGTAGCTTTCTAGTGGGGATTCTGATCCACTAAGAATTAGATTGACACAACTGATTTCATATAGGCCAACAAAAATGCTAGTAGATAAGGATTTTTTGTCACTACTAACCTGTGGTAGATTTGAATAGGTGATCTAAAGCTGAAGGGCTTCATATCATATTGCCAGTCTTCTGCATCATCTGGTGGTCTCTTCCCTTACTGCCTTCCTAACCCTTAAATAAAGGTGAAAGTCAATGACTTTTTTTCTAAAATAGTTGGAATTATCTCATGAGAGTGCAAATTAGCTTTAAAATACAATTTTGTTACTGAGCTAATTAGTGTTCTAAGCTTAGTGATTGTGATTCCTGATGATAATGAAGGGAAAATTAGTTTTAAAATATCAATTAAAACTTTTTGACTCGTATAGAAAATAATGAAAAATAAGTTCTTGTTTTATGGCAAGTTTGTTATATATGGGAAAAGTTTGAAGTTTTACATACTGTTACAGATGTTAATTGTCTTTACAGTTAGTCTTTAAGTAGTCCATGTGTCTGTAGTCTTCCTTTTCAGCTCCCATTTGATTTCAAAACCTTTACCACTTTCTCTAAATGCTGGAAAGGATATATATGGTCATAGAGAATAGCGTAATACTGGATAAAGCCACACAAGTGCCCCCAACAAATGTACATACCATTATTATTATTTTTTTTATTTTCTTCCTCTTCTCCCCCCTAGCTTCTCCCCCCCACACACACACACTTTCTATTGGTACTAGTTCTTGTAAAGTCTAGAAATAGAAATAGTATATTGTCTTTCACTGTTCCAGGTACCAATATTAACTGAGATCATCTTAATGTATAAATACATTGTGAAGTATAAGTTTAAAAATGAGGAAAGCTGGGTAAAATGGATACTTATTGGTTGGTAGCATTTACCTTTGCCACTGTATTGTGATATGCTTAAACAGAACTGCCATAAATAATGTGGTAAATATCCAGTTTTCAATGGCACCTACTTTAGCAATTGTAAGGGTTTTGTTCGTTTTTGTTTTCCTGGAATGTCTTCAGGATAGAAAGTTTTTGCCATCAGTGAACAGTAGCAGGTGCTTGGAAATTAGGAAGCTTTAAGTAACTGAAGTTTTTATTGCTAAGGTGTAAGTTTTCTCATCACCATGGCATCTGGCTGAAACCTAATTCAAGCTTTCTAAATATTCAGACATTGACCATCTTCATGTCTGAGTGTAAACATGACACTATATTAATACGGTGGTTGTGGGGCATATTGTAAAGAATGACTGGAATTCTGGTTTAAGTGGTAGTGAAATATATGCACAAACCTTTTTAAAAGTAATTAAAATGCTTCCATGCTCCTCTGTTTTGACATAAAGGTAAATTCTGCGGTGGAATTTTGAAAAGAACATATGAATGGTGACATTTTTTTTAAAATAGGCAAATCTATTTTTGATTTCACCGTTTGTACTACAAAGTAATATGAACTGTTACTTTTATATTATCCAGTATTTGTGCGTGGAAAAAATTAAATAATGGTATTACATTTTCAGTTTTTTCTTAAAAGGTTAAAATCCATCAGGTGTCAGCTGTGAAAGGTTAGGAAAAAGATATTTCACAATATATGAAAACTTTGAGAATTCAAGATAACAAGTGGTTTACATGTCAGTTTGACAGTCCCATTCAGTGAAAAATGAAGTCCAGTTGATATGCTGGAGAAACTGGACTGAGCAAACTTTGCTGGGTTTTTTTATAGCAAGCTCTAATACATTTAGAGCAGATTTGCAAATTTTTGCTCACCTGAGGCAACTTAATTGTTGGAGTAAGTGAGCAAAAATTTTCCCTTTTGGTCTAGTGGTGCTATGATGCCCTTCCTGCTGCAGACTTTGTATCTTGCATTTTTGTAGTGTTTCTTGTCTAAAAGGATCCCAAAGTATTTTACCAACTTAAATAGCTAGACCAACTTGGTTTCCTCAGAAGGGAAGGGGGGATTCTGTGGTACAGGGTTAGTTGCTGTTGTGGAAGCTTTTAAATAGTACAGGACTAATTGTCATCTACCCTGTAATTTTAAACTCTGGTTTAATGGAATTCCAATCTTGGATTAGGTCTAGCACGGCTAAAGAGGGACAAGAATTTAATGGAAATTGATTAAAAATGGTGGAAATCCTCACACCTTCAGGTTAAAATTCAGAGATTCTTCTGATCCTCCAAAATGCCTTAGGGGAGACAGTAGAAATTCAGTGCTTCTAGTGTGGAAAGCTGTTCTCCATTGGCTTTTAAGGGAATGTAATGGATCAGCAAAGCTAAGTCACAGGATCAAATTTTTTTTTTGCAGGCAATCCTGCAATAAAACCAAAAGAAACTGCTCCTAAAAGAGCACAAAATGTATGACTTAAAGCAAAAATGTCTGTTGGGGATTCATCACGTCTGACTGGACTAAATATTATCTTTGAATATGATTTCATATAGAACCTTTCATCCTGGAGGATCGCTCTGAACACTGTATACCTTGCTACCCACCTACTGAAATGCATCTGCCTCTGAAGCAGAACACAGTTAATGGTGAATTGTGTTCAGTCATTTGCGACAGGAATTGAACAACAGTTTATTTAAAGATACTATCAACAAATGAATCCCAGTGTTAAATCTCCACCTTCCAGTGTAAGACAAGCTAGGAGCTCCGTTTTTGGCTATCTGAAGCTGTTCTAGTTTCATATCACTCACTTCTTCCCACACCAAGTATCACTTGCTTAGCTAGCTGAAAAGATATGGGGGAATGTAGGTAGCAGAATGTAAATACTTTAATTACAATTTAGCCGTGACACAGGAGTCTAACATGACTGGACTTGTGAAAGGTGTTCTGGGATTTTTAATACTTCCAAGTGGTTAGGATCTCAGTTACATGCCCAACAATCTATGTGTTAAGAGTAATACTACCCCCCTAATATTTTATATATTTACTTTTAAGGATATAACTGCATTTTTAAAAAAATATCAGCTAGTCTTAGAGATACTAACTTTAATTTTGTTGTCTTGGAGAAGGTTCCATTTTTAGAGATACTGTCAGCTTGAATTTTTTAGATGTTTTTAAATGCTGATGAGCCTTTCCTTTATTGCTAGCTGCCCCTGACAGAAGCAAGTTCTGTTTCTTTAGTCATTTTAATTTAATATCAAAGCTGTTTTAAGAAGTAGGTTGTTTGATGGCTGTGTCTTAATCTGATGCCCTGAATTTTTACTTTTACTTTTATATTTTGAGAACGCATTCCTGATGTTAGCTTTCTCTCATTGTCCAGACAAATTTCTCCTATTCCTAGTTCATCCTTTTTACAGCAGTGAAGTTCTTTCAGAGAGGCAGAAACAGTAGCAAATTCAGCGTGTAGTCATCTCCCCAATTTCCCAGAAATTTGTTGTGTAAGCTCCAATAGATGCGTAAGTAGTGAGATGTCTATGTAACTGCTGTACATGAACATCTACAGCCCCACAACACAAACAGAGTATATACAGATCCTAAAGAGAATGCATGCACCTGATACGTAGCTTTGCCATCATGCTCACTTTGCCTGAGGGCGAAGTGCAGGAGACTACAAATTCTCTCAGCTGTGGTTTTGGGAAGGACATGGTGGGAGAGGTAGTTTACTAACACAGAAACAAATCTAAGAAAATAAATCCATTGATCTGAAAGTGCAGGTCTTACAAACTTCTGACTTACTTCAAGATTTTTTTTTTCACCTTGCTGTCTACAATCTAATGACTTTTAACTGCTTTGAGACACTCTACTGCTCTTGTGCAGTCAGTTCGTACATTAGAAATTCTTTAACCTGATTTAAAGGAATTTTTCAGCTAGCAGGACTGTAGATAAGTTTTCCCCCTCAAAGTGGCATCAGGGAGAGGTTGGGAGGGAGGGGAATGATTATAGGGTTAAAGCAAAGACCAGGAGTTGGAAAATCTAGTTCTTAGTGCTTCTGCATACTACTTATAACACTTCAGGCAAGTCACTAACCGCTCTGTGCCTCTTCCCTGTATCTGAAATGTGGGGTTAATACCCACCTTACATGTGTGTTGTGTGGCTTAATTCATTATGCTGATACTTGTAGTGCTTTGAGATCCTCTGGTGGGAGGTGGTATAGAAATGTAAATGGATGTTTGTTTTTATTACATCACAGATGTGACAGAGAAGGTAGCATGTGTGTATGTAGAAGTATATGGTTGTAGATCAAAAATATATTTCGTTTTTTCTCTTTAATTTAGTTTGATTATAAATTTTATTCTTAATCTGATTTCTGCTATTGGCGGGTGCTTAGACTGGCCCAGGTATTTTTGGGTGTGTTATTTCGTCTTTAGTGATGTGACAGCATGTCATTAACATCTTCACATTTGCTTTGACCAAGAAAGCAGGATTCTCAAAATGTCTTAAAGTAACTAGGCTCTGTTGTTCAGCATTGAGCGTAGAACCTGTAAACAAGGGTGAAGACTTCTTTTCACAATTGGTCACTTCTAGGAGCTTGGACTTCCTGAAATCAAGGCATAAGTTTCTCATAACTTTTCCAAGCATATGGTTAGAGCAGTCACATAAAGTAGAACATTCTTACAATATGTTTTTTAAATTAACCTGACATGATATCTGGTCATGGATTCTAACAACTTTACTTTGTCGTCTTAGAGAGAAGATGGGTATGTGAAGATGAAAAGCTTAGAACAAAGGGTCACAGGCCGCAAAGGGCCTCTCTGTTTCATGAGCTCGTGGGTATAATTAGAATAAAAGAATTAAACTAAGAGCTCTAAGAATTGGTTTCTAGATGATAAGTTTTAAGTTAGCATCAGAAAACTGGGTTCTGTTTTTGACTCTCCCATTGACTCTTGGCAAGTTACTTAACCTCTCCATGTCTGTTTCGTCATTTGTAAAATGGGGATAATGAAAGCTCTTCAGAATACTTGATGCAAGGATCTATGTCTGTAGTATTTATTCTTTCTGTGCAAAAAGGATTTCCAATAACATGAATGTCTTGTTAGATTTAGTAATATGATTACTATATATTTCCTCTTCGTTAATCTTTCCCATATTGTACTTTTCTGTTGCCTGTTATTCATACTGTAATTATGAACTGTGACTACGCATACTTACGGTTGTATCTTCTCAGGACCTCTCTTGAGGCATGTTTCCTGAGTGAGAATCCATACATTGTACTTGGATCTATACCAGTGGTTCTCAACCTGTTTACCCATTGTTGGCCACATATGCAGCTCTGTGTTATGTCATCTGCACCCACACAATATATATACTGCTTGTATGCCCCTGGGGATGTTACGTGGGCTAATTGGGCTGCAAGCGGCCTGCGAGTTGAGAACCACTGATCTAAACACATCCATTAGCAGTACAGTTATGTTAAAAACATAAAGCTCAGAGCACAGCTAAAACCATGGATGTCCTTTAGCACTTCACGCTGCACTGCATGGCCAGTTGTGGAGTAGACCTAACAGGGATGCAGCTGGGAGAGGAGTCCGACAAAATTCTGTAACATTTGTCTGCTTGAAGTTGGGATAAATATGAAATACTACACCTCTACCCCGATATAACACGAATTCAGATATAACATGGTAAAGCAGTGCTCCAGGGAGGGGTGGCAGGGCTGCGCACTCCGGTGGATCAAAGCAAGTTCGATATAACGCAGTTTCACCTATAACATGGTAAGATTTTTTTTGGCACCTGAGGACAGCGTTATATCGGGGTAGAGGTGTACTTGTAGCCTCTGGCTCACTTTTTCAGTGGGCTGCAGTAATCATGAATTAACAGATGAGGTAATGGACAGTATTACCAAGGATAGAGAGACTGGGCTTCTCAGAAGCTTAGACCTGGCCTATACATAAAACTTAGGTTGACCTAGCTGTGTCACTGAGGAGTATAAAAAATTAGACATCATTAGGTTGACCAGCTGTTGACCTAGCTACTTCCTCTCTTGGGGGTGGATTAAATACAGTGATGGAAAAAATACTTCTGTTGCTGTTGCGGCTGTTTACATGCTATGGTGCTACAACAACACGGATGCAGCGCCATAGGTGTGCCGCTGTAGCGGGTATAATGTAGACAAACCCCTAGTGTTAAGTAGACCTCATTCTCTTGATTCAGAAGTAAAGTCCCATATATGCAGACTTGCCTCTGCAGGTAGCTGTTTTAATGATCAGAGGATTTTGGCATAACTTGTGATAGAATATGGGTATCTGGTAAGGTAATACATATACCCCTTTGTTCTAACCTGTGAGTCATAGATGCCTTTTATAATTATGCACACATCTCAACATTTCATGACAGCACTCTTTCTCTACTTCCCCCTTCTGTTTTTATTGTAAGGGATACTACAACACTAAAGTTCTCTGTTTTAAAGTATTTGTTGGTTTTAATAGGGTTTTGCAGGCAAATCTGTTGCTGACAGTTTACTTAGAAGTGAATGATTATATTGTTAGAGTGCGGTGTTTCCACATGTTCCTTTGCAGCCAAGCAGTACCCCCATGATATGCTGAAGGGGGGAAATGCTGAACTGGATATCTGTGGCTGGCCCGCACAATAGTAAAGGAATATAGTACCGTTATTTTATATAGTGTCTACTTCCTTTAGCTTTTTTATAAAATGTGTTATTTTTAGTAAAAGTGTTTCAGAACAGTTGAAAATGTAGGCTTAAATATTTGGTGGTAATAGGAGAATCATTCTAAAATGCAACTGTATGAAAGGAAGAAATAGGAATTGATTTTACTTTTTTGTTTTTAATTAGAAGCTATGGTATAGTGCAGTGATGTATGACTTGTAAGGTGCTGAAATAGCCATTTGTAAGTCTGGTACAGGTATGGGCATATTAAGTATCTTTTTAAAGAAATGAATTAAACTTTATCAGTTTAGGATGAAATTTACTGATGGAGACCACACAACCAGACTGCACACTGCTTTTGTATACAGAGATGCTAAATACTTGAAAATGCAGTATTTCCATAGGCGGAGTTTCTTTTGTATTCACAGACTGGGGAGCCTCAAATTCCAGAGGCATTACATGAGCAGTTTTAATGAATTAGTGTCTGGTTTTGCTGCAGCAGATGTGACAAGCAGCTTTATAAGCTGCTTCCCATCGATCGCTGTTTTCCAGCTCTTTTGTCTCTTTCTTTTGCTTAGAGAAAAGCAGTGAAGAGCTTGGTTTCTACAGTAACTGCTGCCTACATTCCTGCCTGCAGGCCAGTTTCTTTCACTATTCCTTGCAGCCTGTGCAGGGCTACTGTATTAGGTTTCTTTAGGGTTGTTTCTTTCCCCACCCCCTTGGTGGCTTTAACATTTTTCAGAATCAGACGATCTTGTGGTGGGAATTTGTAGTTTCAGTATATGTATTTCTAATTCAGCAAAGCACACTTCCAAGAATGTAGACTAGCTTCAGTATTACTTGCAACTGATGAATGCCAGTTTTTGTATGGCTGATACTTGAAGGGCATTAAATGTCTGACTGCAATAGAAGAATTATGGTGCTGGCTGAAAATTTGGGATGCCACTATATATTGTTTGTGGTTTAATTACCCCTTGAAAGGGAAAGAGATGTTAAATACCTATGTTCATGTTTGAAATTTATTCATTCCCAAGTATGCATTAGCTGATAAAGGTAAACGTGTTTGTGAATATTTATTTTTTTCCTCTTCCTCAGCCACCCTCAATATCTTTGTGTCATAGTGACATCCTGTTTCTCTGGCAGAGGAGAGAGCTAGTTCCAGATCCTTCTGGAAGTAGTCAGTAGCCATTTCAGAAGTGGTATTGAGATCTCTACAGACTTTCAAGGTGCTCACTTCCCCACTCAAGCTGCAAGATTGTACTTTGAATCTCCAGTGTGGTAGCATATGGTTTTACTGGCACATTTCTGTGCCTGCCCTTGAGATTCTGCAAAATTATGTTGACCGATTGGGAAAATATGCAACTGGAGTATAATCTTGACATAGTGGGACACCCCTTTTGTGCTGAATCCTAATTTACATGCAAGTTTTTGCATCACAAATCTGACACTGTGGTAGTTTTTTTTCATAGTTAGAGCATGTGAACAATAACAGCATATGCTAAAATACTTAAATGTTTAAGTGGAAAAATGTTCCTCATGCAAAAAAGAGCTACCTGTAAATTTAATAGTCCTGACGTCTTGCCCCCCAAACTATCTTGAAGCTGATTGTTGCAGAGGCATTGATGCTCTGATATTGGTGGGAGAATATACTTTGCAACTTTCAGCCCTTCGCCAATTAAGAAGTAGAGATGATGGAAACTTGTAAGGAAGTTTCACTAAGGCAGTAGTTTACAAACTGTGGGTCGCGACCCAGTACTGGGTCGCGGAATGTAAGGCACTGGGTTGCAGCGGTTCTGGTCAGCACCGCCGACCGGGCCATTAAAAGTCCTGTTGGTGGTGCTGCCCGGCTAAGGCAGGCTAGTTCCTACCTGTTCTGACACCGTGCTGCGCCCCAGAAGCAGCCATCAGCAGGTTCGGTTCCTAGGCGCAGGGGCGGGGAGGACCAGGCTCCACGCACTGCCCGAGCACTGGCTCCGCACTCCCGTTGGCTGGAAACTGGCCAATGGGATCTGGGGGGGCAGTGCCTGTGGGTGAGAGCTGCATGGACCTCCACCTAGGAGTCGGACCTGCTGCTGGCCGCTTCCAGGGTGCAGCGCGGTCCGCAGCACCAGGAAGCCTGCCTCTCCACCCTGGTTGCGCCACTGACTGGGAGCTGAACCTGCTGCTGGCTGCTTCTGGGGCACAGCGCGGTCTGCAGTGCCAGGACAGGTGGGAAGCCTGCCTCTGCACTGTGGCTGCACCGCTGACCGGGAGCTGCCGGAGGTAAGCCCGCACCCCAGCCCCACGCCCCAATCCCTTGCCCCAGCCCTGAATCCCCCTCAAACCCAGAGCCCCTTCCTGCATCCCAAACCCCTCATCCCTGGCCTCACCCCAGAGCCCGCACCCCCAGCCCAGAGCTCTGACCCCCTCCCGTACCCCTACCCCCAGCCCTGAGCCCCCCTCAAACCTGGAGCCCCGCCTGCACCCCAGAGCCCTGACCCCCTCCTGTACCCTAACCCCCTTCCCCAGCCCTGAGCCCCTCCTGCACCCCAAACCCCTCATCCCCAGCCCAACCCCAGAGCCTTGATCCCCCTCCTGCACCCCAGCCCAGAGCCCCCCTCCCACATACTGAACCCCTCATTCCTGGCCCCACCCACACCCCAACCCTCTGCACCAGTCCTGAGCCCCTCCCACACCCCATACCGCACATCCCCAGCTCCATTGGGTCGCAGGCGTCAACAGTTTTCTTCAGCTGGGTCACCAGAAAAAAAGTTTTGAAAACCAGTGCACTAAGGCATATTAGCATGTGGAGGTAGTTGACAGAAGAATCCATGAGGACATGCTTTCTCCCCATTTCCCCTAACAGCTAGTTGCCCCTACTTAACGTGCAGCTGCTCTTGATGATTTCATTTAGAAAAATGAGTCATAATCAGTAAATGGCCAAACTTAATTGAAGTGGAAACTGGTGGCAAATTACCCAAATCAGGGTTTTTTTAAAACAAAACACACATACTAAAAACCCCACCCCCATACCCTGATCCAAAATTTGTCTTCCTGTTTATAGGAAGCAACACTGCTCTCCTGCTTGAGTAGTTTTTTACATTGCCAACAAAGGGTGTGGCCTAGAGCAAATAGAAGAGGCATGAAAACTTCCTTTTTAAGAAGCTGTCAGTGTTTGAAATCTTCATGTTTCAGTACTCTTGCGTTTGACTTGTAATATTTAGTAAACAAATTTTGTGAAATCTTATGAAAAAATTCTCACTCTCTCTTCACACCATACGTGAATTTTTACAACTTAGTCACAAAATCCCTAAAGCTGGAATTTCTAGTGGGGAAACATGGGTAAAAATGGTACTGATTAAAAAGCAGCTTAAAAAAATACACCAAAACCTCCTCATTTAGGGCGAAGATTCAATGTCATTCCCTTTTTTATTCCAAGAAAAGAGTACTCTTTCCCCCTGTAAGTCTCCATTATAGCATTTCTTACACTGTTAGGCTTGGTCTACACTAAACCCCAAAATCGAACTAAGGTACGCAACTTCAGCTACGTGAATAACGTAGCTGAAGTCGACGTACCTTAGTTCGAACTTACCGCGGTCCAGACCCGGCAGGCAGGCTCCCCCGTCGACGCCGCGTACTCCTCGCGGCGAGCAGGATTACCGGAGTCGACGGGGAGCACTTCTGAGTTCGATTTATCGCGTCCAGACAAGACGCGATAAATCGAACCCAGAAGTTCGATTGCCTGCCGCCGAACCAGCGCGTAAGTATAGACAAGCCCTTAGTGATTGTCTTATTTGGATATTCTTGGAAGGAATTTTTACGAGAATCTCTGAACAATTATTTGTTTTCTTTAAATATATTTAAACCTTTTGAATAGCTTGCATTTCAGTTATTAACATAATAAAAACATTTAATGCTGAGGAATTTGAGATAAAAATCTAAAACAGTAATGGGGATTGTTTGAATTAATTTTATGGAACTGTCTAGATGGATTTACATATCTACCTATAGTTTAAATTGGGAGCTGCTTTGGAGTTAGTGTTAAAGTTTACCCTAACAGTTTTATAGAAGTCATTACATTATTAAATCAAAACTTTTAAAAACTATCTTTGCTTTTTACAAATAATTTTTAGTGTCCAGAGAAGATCACATTATTCTGAAGACTGACTGTATTTGTGACTTAGTTAATTGTTTCTGCATGTTTCATATGAATCATATTAAGCAGAAATACTTTAAGCAATGCTGAATTTGTAAACTAAGCAACAATACTAGAATGTAAAATCTTGCTAAGAATATCTTGTAAATTTAACTCTAAAACAAAGCATAGTATCTTAGTTCCTGTTTTTCATACATTTCATTTATGTTGGTTCCATTGAGGGCCGAATTAAAAAGAACAACTCTGCTCTTGAAGTCTGTTTGAGTTGATTGGTGTGTGACTTGCAAAATGTGTCAATTTGGAATTCTCTTAAACATAGTCCCAACTTGTTTACGCTGATGTTACAAAATGTTCTGGGAGTGAATCGTTCAGTTTGCATATTGCCAGGCAAAGTGCCCATGAACCTGAAGTTTCATGGTACAAAATTTAGCTGATGGTATGTTATGTTTTATACCTACTTCTGTTGGAGATGTGGGATGGCACTGGTGGTAAGGATAAGTGAAGGAACAGACTCCCTTTCTCACTGGGGGATAGACTTGTTACTCCTCAAGTTGACAAACATTTATCACTTTTAAGTATCTAAAAATGCAGTGCTTTACCCCATCTCTGGGATTTCTTAGGCCTGGTCTACACTAACTCCCCAATTCGAACTAAGGTACGCAACTTCAGCTACGTGAATAACGTAGCTGAAGTCGACGTACCTTAGTTCGAACTTATCGTGGTCCAGACGCGGCAGCCAGGCTCCCCCGTCGACTCCGCGTACTCCTTGCGCTGAGCAGGATTACCGGAGTCGACAGGGAGCACTTCTGGGTTCGATTTATCGCATCCAGACAAGACGCGATAAATCGAACCCAGAAGTTCGATTGCCTGCCGCCGAACTAGCGCGTAAGTATAGACAAGCCCTTAGTGGTTTCTATGCTTTGCTTTGGAGTTTGAAGCAAACTGAGCACAGCTCTTTGAATCCGAACAGCCCTTCTACTCTTACAGGTCTAATTTAGGTGATAACTGAACAGTATATTCACTGTACCAAACTGAAAATTTAAATGGGGGGGGGTATTTTGTTTATTATGTAATATGTTTTCTGTCAGCCTTTTCCTAGCAAACTAATAATCAATGAAGCAGCAAAAGGAGAAAAGACTCAATTGTGGCTCTTTATATATACTATTTTCATGATGAATTAAATATCTAAACAGCTTACAAATGTTTTAAAATCCTATCTTCCTAAATTTGTAATGTTAAATAAGACTGGATGGCAGCCAATTCTACACCTTGATCATAAATTTGGTAGCAAAGCTTTTCACTTAACAGTTTAAATATTGCTGTAGTAATAGGGAAGAAATAAAATGCTGTGTAACATTCCAAACTTGCTAGAACTATTTTGGATAAAACTGTTGAGTTGCTTTATGTAAAATATAAATGAACAACAGTTCAGGTCTTGAAGTGGGCAAGCATGCACTGGAACATCTTAATAGCAACTGCCCCATCTCCAGGCACACCCTCCCCCCCAGCTATGTATATCACACAACATTGTCAGCCTGTGGTGGAAGTGCTGTCTATATACAATGCGCCTTGGAAGGGTCATGCTTCCTTGTAGGCTGAACAATCTTCAGTGAAGATCATGGTGGTTTTCTGGTACAGTGAAGGGTAGACAAGGTAAAAGAAAATTGTGTAAAAGAGGAGAGGAATCAAAACTGGGGAAGAAAGTCTAAGTTATTGAGAAGCCATCCTGAAACCAAAAGAAAAGGGGATCCTTTTTATGATGTAAATGACACTCCAGGGGAAGGATGGTTTTATTTTGATCTCTCTCTTTCTCTCTTGGTCAGTTCAACAATCAGAGAAGGGGAGGAAGAGAGACTGTGGATCACATTATTGGTGATTACTTTGCCATCAAAGAAATCCTAAGTGAAAACCTACAGAGTGACCCAAGATTCTTGTTGTTTACTTTCATTTCTATTTGAAATAAAGTACAATGGGGAAGATAGAGGATCCTTGTCACTCCCATTCCTTATCCCTTTATTGTTCCTACCCATTTTCCAGATTTTTTTTTTTAGTGAAAGTTTTACAACGTCTTCTAAAAGGAATCTCCCTTGAAGATTTTGAAACCAGGATGATTCGTAGAGTTATCAGTGCTAAGTCCTTATAATATACTTCCATTTGAAAAATGGAGGTGCTGATAGAAGGAATTGACTTGTTCTGTAGGGGCAAATGGTGTTGCCAAACCATGTCTTGATCACTACAAGACAGCTTCAAACTGAATGTTCTAGGGCAGTGGTTCTCAACCTTTACATAAGAATGGCCGTACTGGGTCAGACCAAAGGTCCATCCAGCCCAGTATCCTGTCTACCAACAGTGACCAATGCCAGGTGTCCCAGAGGGAGTGAACCTAACAGATAATGATCAAGCGATCTCTCTCCTGCGATCCATCTCCACCCTCTGACAAACAGAGACTAGGGACACCATTCCTTACCCATCCTGGCTAATAGCCATTAATGGACTTAACCTCAATGAATTTTTCTAGTTCTCTTTTAAACCCTGTTATACTCCTAATCTTCACAACCTCTTCAGGCAAGGAGTTCCACAGGTTGACTGTGCGCTGTGTGAAGAAGAACTTCCTTTTATTTGTTTTAAACCTGCCCATTAATTTCATTTGGTGGCCCCTAGTTCTTATATTATGGGAACAAGTAAATAACTTTTCCTTTTTCACTTTCTCCACACCACTCATGATTTTATATACCTCTATTATATCCCCCCTTAGTCTCCTCTTTTCCAAGCTGAAAAGTCCTAGCCTCTTTAATCTCTCCTCATATGCTACCCGTTCCAAACCCCTAATCATTTTAGTTGCCCTTCTCTGAACCTTTTCTAATGCCAGTATATCTTTTTTGAGATGAGACCACATCTGTATGCAATATTCAAGATGTGGGCGTACTATGGATTTATATAAGGGCAATAAGATATTCTCCATCTTACTCTGTCCCTTTTTTAATGATTCCTAACATCCTATTTGCTTTTTTGACTGCTGTTGCACACTGCGTGGATGTCTTCAGAGAACTATCCACAATGATTCCCAAGATCTCTTTCCTGATTAGATGTAGCTAAATTAGCCCCCATCATATTGTATGTATAGTTGGGGTTATTTTTTCCAATGTGCATTACTTTACATTTATCCACATTAAATTTCATTTGCCATTTTGTTGCCCAATCACTTAGTTTTGTAAGATCTTTTTGAAGTTCTTCACAGTCTGCTCTGGTCTTAACTATCTTGAGCAGTTTAGTATCATCTGCAAACTTTGCCACTTCACTGTTTACCCCTTCCTTCAGATCATTTATGAATAAGTTGAATAGGATTGGTCCTAGGACTGACCCTTAGGGAACACCACTAGTTACCCCTCTCCATTCTGAAAATTTACCATTTATTCCTACCCTTTGTTCCCTGTCTTTTAACCAGTTCTCAATCCATGAAAGGATCTTCCCTCTTATCCAATGACTTTCCAGACTACTGTACCCCTTTCAGGAGTCTGATTTGTCTTGTGTACCCCAAGTTTCACCTCACTTAAAAATGACTTGCTTACAAAATCGGACATAAAAATACAAAAGTGTCATGGGAAACTATTACTGACAAATTGCTTACTTTCTCATTTTGTCTGTATGAAATGGTAGTTTATAATGACTTCACTAGTGCTTTATGTGTAGCCTGTTGTAAAACTAGGCAAATATCTAGATGAGTTAAGGTACCCCCTGGAAGACTTCTTCATACCCCCAGGGGTACGCTTACCCCTGGTTGAGAACCACTGTTCTAGGGGATATTGAAGCACTGGGTCTGACAATAGGACTTGAAATACTGGTGCCTCAAAAGGACACATCAGTGAGAGCTAGGCGTTCTAGCCTGTTTCATGCTTGGGTGCTGAGACAGGACTGGGAATCCAGTCAGGTGATAAATTCAGAGAAGAGGACTTACAGTGAATAATTCTGCCCCCCTCTCCCTCCAGTATGGACAGAGCTGGTAAAGCCAAGAGGGAATGCTTTAAATGTGGATGTGACAATTACAACCATACTGTCCACATTTGCTCCTCTAATGAGACCATTATCTAGCAGCTTATGAAATTATTTTTATTTATTTAACATTTACTTTGCAGTAATGCCTGCCCAGTCCCATTTTGCTAGGTGCTATACAAACAGATAGTAAATGACAGTCCTTGCTCCAAAGGAGTGATTGGAAACAGTCAATCTGTGGATTCACTTTTTTTCTCTACCCCTCTGGCCTCCCCAGTTTCCCTCAGTGCATTCTGGATTTATTTGTTTAGAATAAAAAAATTGTGTGCTGCATCTTACTCCCACCCTCTAGTCTGTCTTCGGTATGTTTTCTGCTTAGATGATAAGGGCTTTAGGGCAGGGACCTGTCCTCCATTTGGAGCTGTGTAAATAATAAATACAACACAAGTACAGTTGTCCTGATTCATTCTTCTTTTTTTAAATGACCTAAAAGTGGATGCTATCAGTTACAAATTTTGGAGCAGGTAAAACCATGTTGTTATGTCGCTTTTGGAAATATTTATTTTCACCACTTAGAAATATGACACAAACTTTTCACCTTGTTACGGGTGGTTTGAAAATATCTGAAAATATTTTAAGTGTTTTTGATCAATCCCAAATGTACCCATTTGATTTCTCATTGTGAACTGCAATACCTTCCCATGTGTGAGAGAGCAGGAAGGTTTCAGTGGTACAGTAAGATGAAATGCAAATATTTAGGTGTTCACATGTTTAACTAGATTAGAAATTTAGCTGGAAGCGTATTATATCCTCCTTATAACACCATCCTTTCAGAGCCCAGCATTTGAAATGTTGAAAAGTGTGTTGGTAATGGTCCCACAGTATAAATATAGTACCTAGCTTGTAACAAGTGATGTTAAGCTTGGCACAGAGTTTAATATCCAGTACAGAGCTTTGATTACCCAAAGCTCCTATCTTCTCACACTTGACCAACACTTGAGAGCCGTAATGGTCTCAAACATAGTTTTTGGAGTCAGGGCCTTGGACTTGGCAGGGGAGAAGCTATTCCATATCTTTGTGTATGATGGCCAGGGGGCAAGAAGTGATCAGAAGATAGAATGGCAACACAAGACGGGAGAATTTTTAGTGGAGTGTAGATAGATATGTAGGAAGAGGAGGTTTGTGCTGAAGTTGACCTGGAATTCACATTTTGTGGCTTTGGATTTGCCTGTACTTCAGTTTAGGTTATGAAGCCTCTCTCCCACCCCCCAGTAAAAGTCCAGCAGCATTTTGAAGCATTGCCTGCTTACTAGTAGATGGTATCCTTTACTATGCAATAACCAGTCTGACCACTGAATCAGCACTTGAAGTTATGTACAACTGCTTCTGTATTGCTCTTCAGTTGAAATGAGTCTTCTCTACAAGGTATTCAGTCATTGAGACTGAGGAGTAAATACACTTGAATCTGGAAAATAGTTACATAAAATATGTAGAAAAGTCTATCCCACAAAAGTCTAAATATTTAGGTCTCAAACATACAATATTGCTACTCAATTTCTGTTGTTAATGTTTACTTAAAGTAAACATTCTGGCTTGTTCTTCTGTGCTGACAAAATGGATGCCTTTGCTTGCTTTCTACTTGTGTGCTCTTGAAGAGTGATGATGTCATTGTTGAGAGAAATGTTGGTTGGGATAACATTGGCTTTGACCAGCAAAACAAACTTTATTCCTTCTATCAGATATTTAAGGAAAAGACAAATGATGGAAGAAAGATTTTTATTTTCTATAGAAAGAGCAAGGAATTCCAACTTTATGGTGTAGCAGTAATGTCTTCATTACTGTTTACTCAAGTTTTTCTACATTTCTCAGCTACAGTCCTTCATTGTGGCTGTTAGTTTAAAAACAATTAAGTAGGATTGCATAGTGAAGGAGGGAGAGTCTAGTCCATTTCACTTTCCTGCTGCAACCCATGTGCAGTGTTTTGGCATAGATTCTGTTCCCAATTTAGTACATCAAGCATGCTTCGGAATCAAGTTGTCTATTAAACTCAGACATGGTCCTTACGAAATGAGATTGAAAGGAAGGTCACAGTCTCATTTCCCCCCCTCTTACTCTTTAAGCATGTAACACAGGAAAACATGATCCATGGCCACTAGCAGTGAATGTCCATGTTTGCATTAGATGCATCTATCATTAAATGTTGTGTCAAAGTTATAGTGACACTTGGAACAAATGCTGCTTGCACCTGTTCCAAAGCAGCTTTGTTTCCTTTCTTAATAAAACTACAGTAGAACCTCAGTTATGAACTGACCGATCAACCACACACCTCATTTGGAACTGGAAGTACACAATCAGGCAGCAGCAGAGATTTAAAAAAATGCAAACATAGTATAGTATTATGTTAAAAGTAAACTACTAAAAAAATAAAGGGAAAGCAGCATTTTTCTTCTGCCTAGTAAAGTTTCAAAGCTATATTAAGTCAGTGTTCAGTTGTAAACTTTTTAAAGAACAACCATAACATTTTGTTCAGAGTTATGAACATTTCAGAGTTACAAACAACCTCCATTTCTGAGGTGTTCATAACTCTGAGGTTCTACTGTAGATCTTTGTAAAAGGATCACTTCACAATATGGTTTCTAAAGTTTGTTTGTAGATTGTCATTGGCAAAGCCTCTCAGTGAGGGGCATGTAAATATGGCCATACATTGGGTCCTTTGCATATCTAACATGAGTTCAGTCCTGTGCATATCTGACAGATTTCCAGGGAGGAGAGGGCAGCACTACATCTAACATTTATTAGATTATTGCTGATCATGAGCAAAAGGTAAAATTACCTGAAATGTTTTTTGTTGGTGCCATGGTTAGTAACAGAATTAAATTGAGGTATGCTCAATCTGTTTGTGTACAGTTAAACTATAAATAGCCTATTCTCCTGTTTAATTGGGTTAATTTCTATATGCTGTAGTGCTTGCCTAATGAAGGAGGGGGGAAGGAAATGTTTTAAAAGTTCATTAGAGATGGGTTTTTAATGAATATATACAAAAAATTAACATTTTTGCATATTTATATAACTGGATTTTATCAAATTTAAAACAGTTAACAGTTAAAGCAAACATACAGACATATGGTTTAACTTTTTGTTTATAAGTGACTATTTTTTGTGTTAAATCTGTTTTAAACAGTCTATTTTTCTGAATCTAAATTAAAGCTACATTTGCCATGACTGTTCATTTCTGTAGTACCTATTGCTTTTACAGTTAAGCACCATTAGCTTTGCTGTATGCATAGTAAATAAAGTACTTTAGGAGAAAAAGAACAAAAATTGCTTTTAACTAATATACCTCTACCCCTATGTAACGCTGTCCTCGGGAGCCAAAAAATCTTACCGCATTATAGGTGAAACCGCATTATATCGAACTTGCTTTGATCCACCGGAGTGCGCAGCCCCCTCCCGCTCCCTTCACCCAGAGCGCTGTTTTACCGCATTATGTCCGAATTCACGTTATATCGGGTCGCATTATATCGGGGTAGAGGTGTACTAGTGAAATTACATAAACCCTAATCCTACAAACGCTTATGCACCTGCTTAACTTTACTTCTCTGAGTAGTTTCACAATAGGACTACTCAGAGTAAAATTAAGTAACTTCATAAGTGTTTGCAGGATCAGGGCCATAGTGAACAAAATGCTACGGATGAATGGATGTTGGAGGACTTGTTAGCTCTCTTAAGTAGTTAATGACAGTTCAGTATACTTGAACTGAGGTTTGAGATTTTTCTGTGGCAATACTGATTGTCAGGGATACTATAAAAAACAATTCGCAAGTTAATGCACAAAACCCATTCCTTCTGATGTCATTGTTCAGATGTTTTCAAAATAATACCCCATTTGGAGTATATTTCCAGTTCATCTCAAGATGGACTACAGGAAATCTAGAGAGAGCTACAGCGTTAAAATAATTTATATTCTTAATACAATTCTATTTGTATTCTGAAGTCTAAAATTGACTTTCTAGTGTTTACTATATCTCTATGCCTGTGTGTAAAATGAAGATAATTGCAAATCATTACCCAAGATACACGTTTATTACTTTAATCAGGGTTAAGTATTGCTTGTGAGTTGCTCAAAAAAGTCTCAGAGTAGCAGCCGTGTTAGTCTGTATCCGCAAAAAGAAGAACAGGAGTACTATATATGCATATATGCATCCGAAGAAGTGGGCTGTAGTCCACGAAAGCTTATGCTCTAATAAATTTGTTAGTCTCTAAGGTGCCACAAGTACTCCTGTTCTTCTTTTTTCAAAAAAGTCTGTTGTGTATTACCTGTAAACAAGTTGCATATATATTTGTTTTTATTTTTCAGATGTACTTTCAGGTTTCCCAGCACAAACATCAAGATAACATTCACAGCTCTGTCCAATGAAAAGAGAGAAAAACAGGAGTCCCCAGAGTCTCCAGTGAAACCTGTGCAACCCCAGATCTCTCCCTTAACAATAAACATTCCAGACAACATGGCGCACCTGATCAGCCCTCTCCCGTCTCCCACAGGAACTATCAGGTATTTAAAACTTGCAAAATTGCATGTAGGGTAATATATGGTTACAGAATCAGTACAGAGATGTAGTTCATTTGATGTTGCTTTCCTTATGTAATAATGCTTACATTGGAGTTCAGAGCAGCCTCAGATGAGCCTTGGAGTAAAATTATAGCATTGTTTTTTTTCCAGTGGCTACCTATTCACATAAATATCCAAATCTGTTACTGTCATTAAAGTCTGACTTTAAATTGACAAAAGCAATAAAATTGTGTTAGGGCTGTACTCTGAATGCATCCTTTTGTTCCTAGTATTCTAGGATGGTTAGAGCAGTGAATGAGCCCACATTTCCCAGTGGCTGAAATGTTTGGACACACTAGAGTGAGTTTGAGTTAAGCATCAATCTTAACTTACAATTTTCTTGCCTTTGGTCTTCATTATACCTGTGACAACGCTTTAATGTAGTTTCTATTTTTATTTCCGTTGTTAGTGCTATTCTTAAGCCGCTGACTAAAATCCAGTACCCTCAGTAAGTTTGTCAGCAGAAAAATATGTTTTAGTAGTTTGGCAATGCTTACTTTGAAAGCTAAGGATTAAAAAAAGTCTCTTACTGACTAGTGACTACAGTCAGTAAACTAAGTTTCTTATTTATAGTATTTCAATATAGCATCAGGAGAAGTATAGTGTTGAAAAATGTTTTGGTAGGTGCGGTTAATTTGGGTCTGTCAGTTTAGCTGTGTTGATTAGAGACTCGCAGCCATCATTTGACTTGTTTGTTGGGTTGAAGTTCAACTAAACGAAAGGTTTAATTGCTCTTCTTGCAAACTATTATAAAAGCATTTTGAATAGAATTTTCAGAAGCACCAAAGTCACTTAAATATTTTTGAAAATTCCACCTTTTCCTCCCAGATTCTAGCAGATCTGCTTGATTCAAGGAATATAAAGCTAGTGTGTCTAATTCTGTTGATCTTTACATTTGGATCCTGTTATGAAGTTTAAATTCAGAGGTAAATCTGTTGATACTCAACAAGAGCAGAGATCTTGATTCCAGTTTTGTGATGGTGTTTGCAAATTGTGCATTTGGAAAAAGTTATTTGATAGTATAGCAGTCTTGGATTTTTTATTTAAACCAGGAAAAATTTATCTTCCACAAGAAATGACTGCATTCATAAATATTTCAAGAAGTATTTCACCATTGCTTTTTGCATTATCTCAGCTGTTGCAGTTATCTCCCAAGGCTACTAAACAACTATTAAACTATACCATTAAAAATCACAGCAGTTCTGAGTCTATTTGACTAGCTTGACATTTTCTTCTTTAATTCACCAAGTTGTGTGAAGGATTTGTAAACTTGCTTTGATTATACCATATGTGTTGCTGTGTAAATACATGGTACAGTGAGCTAAGTAAAGGGATACTGTCAGTTGATATGCGCAAAACTTACATAGCACAGCAGTGACTAACACTTTTTAAAAAGTGCTGATCCTCTGACTCTTAACCCTCAAAACAAGGCCTGTTCCACACAACATTAACAACATTCCATCTTCCCTGTTGGACAGTCCACTAACAGTTAACTTCAAATGTTGGAATTGTGGAGATAAGAAGTTTCTCTTCAAGAACAGTGTTTTTGTATGTTACTCTGTCTACATGCAAGAACATTGCAGGCACTGCAGTGAGAGACAGCAAGATGTTCCTGTCTGCTTGCAAAGCAAATTTTGGCAGATACAACTTTTTGTCCCGTCAGTCCAGATGGTATCCCTTAACTCTAGGTTTCCTTAAAGTTTTAAATTTTATGTATTTTGATTAATCTAAAATAGTATCTTTGATTTGTAACAAGGCTAGTGGATGGGGACCTGGCAGACTTCTCAGATTCCTGCTTTTATTTTCATATATGTGGTTTTTTTTTTTATGCTGCTGAGGGCATAATTGAATCCTGTCATTATGTAAACATTTTTGGGGCTTATTGGTTTACATGAAAATATGTAAGCAGAGAAATGATTGCTCACTGACTGTTTCTCAACTGTAAAGGGACAAAAGGGAATTCTGGAAGAATAGCTGTTTATACAGCTATGATTCCGGGTGCACTATAAAAGGTGGAAAAAAACATAAACTTTCAAAAGATATGGTAGAAATTCATTTAAAGTTTAGAGTTTAATATTTTGTACCTTCCCAACACTAATGAGCCTTAGCAAACTGCCAATTATCAAATTTTACCTTTGGCTACTGTTCTGTTGGTGTCTTTTCCACTTATGTCGTCATCTCCCCAGTCTTTGGCCTATTCGATTATTACGTTACATGAGGATTTATAGTGTTCATACAGCTCAGTGTCTGTATATAATTCTAAGTCAATTTACCTGAAGTATATATTTGGTTAAATAAGAATCACCCAGAACTCTTTCTTGTAGTTTGTAACTTTATTATATTTTCACAAACATGCTGTTTTGTCCAGACACATTATCAGTGTTTCTGACTAAGCTAAGAACAAGCACGTGGTGGAAATCTCATGTAGACCTATTTTCTGAAAACTTTCAGATCAGAGGTTCAGACGAGTATCCAGAATTTTTGGTTGTATAAGTAGATTGAACCTCCAACTAAAATGTACATATTGTCAGCAAAGCTAACATAAATATAATATAGCCTACAAAACAGTTAATCTTCTTTCTTTGAAGAGAGAGGCTGAAACCTCATTTGACAGGTTTCTTCCTGGAGTGATTTTGATTCTTACAGCAAGTTATAAATCCCATTTTCCAAGCATTTATAATGGAAATACTGACAGACCCTTAATGACAGTCTGGGAACACTAGTGAGTTTTCCTACAGCTAGAGCTATTTGATTAGACATAACGTGGTGATATACTGTATAACAAAATAGTAGGATCCTCTTTTTATATTCTACAGTGCTGCAAATTCCTGCCCATCTAGCCCGCGTGGTGCAGGCTCTTCAGGGTACAAAATGAGTCGTGTAATACCATCTGACCTACATTTAATGGCTGACAATTCACAGTCAGAAAATGACAAGGAAGCATCGGGTGGTGATAGCCCAAAGGTAAATGTTGCACAGAATAAAAATAAAGCCTTGAGCCCAATGTACCAATGTTGCAAATTTGTTATCCAAGGTATATGAACTTAGACATGATTTGGCATTTAGAAATTGAAAACAGATTGAAGTCAGAGATCTTTGTGGTTCAGTGTGCCTTGTATCTTGATTTTTTTTTTTTTTTAAATATAGATCTCCATTGAAGAGTTTCATGTCTGTACTGGCTTTTAGTTACTTGCATGCTCATCGTTTTTTAGACATTTAGATTCATGGTCCTTGGTTAAATGTTGTATTAGTTTCTTTTGATATTTACTGTCATCTTAAATCCTCCTGACTGGAAGATGTAAGTTTGGTTTTAGCTTTTCCTTTTTAAATCCTCAGGTCATCCAGAAGTGTTAAAAAATGAAGTTGATTATTGCATTTTGTAATTTTAGAAAAGAGGTATACTACTGTAAAGTTTATGGAGGCAAATATTTTAAGGGTTCTTTTATTTTTTTATAGGATGACTCAAAACCACCTTATTCCTATGCACAACTAATAGTACAAGCAATTACAATGGCACCTGATAAGCAGCTTACACTAAATGGAATTTATACGCACATAACTAAAAACTATCCATACTACAGAACAGCAGACAAGGGCTGGCAGGTAAATTTCATTTCTAGTATTTCTTTTAAAAGTCATGAATAAAAACGACTATTAGTATGATAAATGAATGATAGTAAATAATCCAAGTCAACTTGTTTTATTTATACTGGTTATATTAAGTGACCATGACAGCCCTTCAGTAGATTTTTGGTGGACTGAATGGGTCATAAATTCATATGTAATGGATTTCTAATCTTAAAATCTCTAGGTTGGCAGGAGCGTAGGTGTACTATGGCAGCATCATTCTCTAGCCTTAGTATTCCCTAGAGTTCCAATAGGGGAATTTACAGGACTTCTAGTGGAGAAAAATATAAACATAGGTAGAAATGGATTTATGTGTGTTTTTGCCATAAAAGAATTAATATTTTATTAGAATTTCTGCTTGCGTTAACATGCTTGTGTTACCTCAACAAGCCAAAATAAGATCCCAAAATCTCGGAATACAAGCTTGTTGAAAGCTATGGTCTTGACCTTACAGCTCCTTAGCTACAGGTGTACATATCTTGCTTTATCTTGCACTGTTGACTACCTCATTTTTGATTGTGCTCACACAGGTGACTAGAAAGTTCCATTTGCCCACTTAACTGCTGATGAGAATCTATCACTGCTGAGTGTGGAAGGCTAATCCATCTATTTCTGCAAAATTTTAAGCTTTTAAATAAACAAATTTCTAACCAAAACATTTACCAGGATAACCAATTGAATATAAACCAATGCACTGTTTTTTTCCCCAGTACACAGACATACAACTACAGTGCCTCTGCTGCTGCTTTTAGTTTTACCAAGGGACAGCAGAGAGCAATTAGCAGGACTGATCAGTTTCTCTGCTGCTCTTCAGAACCCAGTGCATGCCTTTGAAATCACCATGTCAGTTATGTAATGTCAATTTCACTGCTTCTGTTGCTTAGAAAAGTTGTTATCTGCAACAGAGGCAGATACCAGAGTTATTTTCAGGGAAGGTACAACCAATGCAAGCTGAGGAGGGGTAGTGGCAAAGAGTTACTTTTCACATTCACAACAAGTAGAATGCTTCCACCTTCCCAGCAGTAGGGCGGACAGGGGTTTCAGATTTGATCACCTACTAGCAAGAGGGGTATATAAAAGATGGATCACCCTGGTAGGAATCCCAGTACCCTTTTCAATCCCAGGAGCTTGAGGATACCAGGTTTATGGGCTTCTCAATAGGGACTTGGCTGGCAGAGAGCCTCACACTTCTCAGCTCTTGCTCTGGCTAGAAGGTGTCTAGTAAATTGTTCACGCTATGTATGTTTTTTCCCCCCCTCTTTCACACACATAATATAGTATTATTTTTGTGTGTGTGTGTGTGTATTTATATGGTCAGTTCTATTCTAATAATAGTAATTGGGGTTTAAAATATTTTTGCACACCTTGTATAAAATATATTTCAGGATTTTGTCTAAAGTACATCTATATTTGTGTGTATTGTACTCTTGTTTTCCATAGACTCTAGTTGGTTGATACAGATGTGCATTATGGCCTCTAGTTTTAAAATTAGGTGTTAGATCACTGAATGTTTAGATGCATAATACTTTGCAAAAACAAAATGGCAGGCACAGCACACCCCTTATGTTTCAGAGAATTAAGTAAGAATTACACTAATGCGTAACAACAATAGGAAAATATAATAAAACAGAGTGGCTGTTTTGGTCAGTAGTCATGTAAAATATTGCCATAATGGTAGGTAACTTACCTCATTTGTGAACAATACTCTTAGCCTCTGGCTTCAGGCAGTAGATGACAATTTTGGTAACTAACCTATATGCTTCAGGCTATGTTTTAGATAATTGTTTCAATACCTAATGAGGCTATAGATATATTCATGTATATCTTAGAACTTTTTTTGAAGATCCATCATGTTGGACTCATTCTGTCGTGTATTTTTCCTCCAATCTAGAAAAGTTGGATTTAATCTTCTCTTCTAGCAGATGGAGACACAAATACAACTGATAAACTTATATTCTTCACACCACCTGCTAGTTCTGTTTGTCACTGGCAGGGGAAACAGCTTTTGTTAGCATCAGATTGCATTGAAGAAACTGTACAAGAGTAACATTGCCCTAAATTCTCTAAGCCTGCTGCCAAGGTCATGAATCGCATCTGAGGCTGACCTGTGACTAGAATTGGATTAAATTTTGAGGATTTTGAAGAGTGTTGATTTGGAATGTTATGAAAATTTTCCCCAGATATTTCAGTGCTAACATTCAGTGGATCAGAACTGGACAGTTAAAGTTAGTACAAACTTGAATGGTTGTATTTGTTTCCCTCCACCTGAGTTACCAAATTCTGAAAGGTCTCAGTGTGGTGTGTGTGTGTGTGTGTGTATGTATGTATATGATGCATATAAAGTCAACGATAGATTTTTCCCCTTTCATCAGAACACCAGTACCTTCATACATGTCCATCCAAGTCCTCTATGAAGTGGCAACAGATTTTAGTCTTCATGCCACTGCATATTGGGCATATGGTAATATGCAGACCACAGCATGGTATGATGATCACCCTAGAGAACTGCATTTGGACCGACTGCCATTCAGAGTTTTCCTAGGCCCACTGAATCCTTGGCCTCTGTTGAGACTGTCAGGTGATTGGTATCTTTCCCTGTTTTGGGGAAGAATAACTGGGAACTGAAGTTGCCAAGAGAATCCTCCTCCTTTTGTGTGGCTTCTGGTAAGGAAAGGTGAACTCCCAAGTATCTAGCTGTATCTGAAATTTCTCTAATAAAACCTTTCCTTTCCTTACTATGAAATAATGATAGAGTATTATTGTACAAATTCTGCACCAGAATCAGTGAATATAGCATGTTTTAGCAGCCCAGTGGGAACAGTTTTGACTTTCAGTTGAGCAGTGGAGGAAGGTATGGTATTTCAGGTACTACTAATTCTTCTTTTTATCCACTGCTTTATGTCCACACAACTTTGGAAACCATGCGTTGTGACTACTGTCTTTCTTGCGAGAGGATTGAAATGAGATTCCCTTAGGAGCTTGTTAGCATTGTTCTTTAATTGCTGGGAGAGGTTTGAGCAATGCCAAGGCTCCCTTCCCCAGGCTTAGTATGCTGCCTTTATAGCACTACCAGGGACCTGCTACCCTAAGGAACTGGAGACCTGAACCCTGAGTCTCCCATACTACAGACCACTGCACTAGGCCACATTCTGACTTTTTAGTAAAAATATATATGAATTCTACATATTTTTTTATGTTCCATAGAATTCAATACGCCACAATCTCTCTCTGAATCGTTATTTCATCAAAGTACCACGTTCCCAGGAAGAACCAGGCAAAGGCTCATTCTGGAGGATAGACCCTGCCTCTGAAAGCAAATTAATAGAGCAGGCTTTTAGGAAAAGGCGGCCTAGGGGAGTACCTTGCTTTAGAACCCCTCTGGGACCACTCTCTTCTAGGTAAGGAAAAACAGATGAACAAAAAGACATTTAATTTTCAGAAGTTTACCTTAAATGTTAAATTTCCTGCTGGAAGTAAGAGAGAACAGTACTTTAAATAGTAATATGTTGGTACGGTAAGACTGAATTATAATTCTATAACAGAACCAAAAACAATGGCTGTTTTTAACCTTCAGGCTCGTACAAACTAGATAGTTTTGTATACAGTACTAAAATCACAAGTTTAGTTATTTAATTTAAAACACCAGTAAAAGATTGTCCTCATGCACGAGGTTTGTTTTCTATTGCTTTTTTTAGTGCTAATGTACTGGCTCAGTTTACTTAAGTAATTGTTAGCTTGTTAACATATGAAGGGCTTTCTGTACTTTAGTGTTACACAATTACAATTTTAATTGCTAACTTTATCCCTCCCATGCCTTTAAAAATTGTGTTTCGTTTGATAATGTTTTACTAGTATTCTTAATGGTGAAATATACAGACTTAATTACTAGCTATGTAATGATTGTGTCCCCTTTCTGCTGCTGCTGGCTTCCTTTGACTTACCCTTAGATAGAGCCGCTCATTATTCTGCCCCCCTAGAAAAAACATTTGTACTGTTGCATGGATTGCTTGAAAACACTCCATCAGAAAATGTCCAAATGTTTCTATTACATTAACCTTAGCCAAAGCCTGCCTTTGAATTCTCCCCTTGGTTATAACAGAGGCTTTATGCAGAATCAAAATCATGGATTTGGTGGGTACTTGTTTGGTAGAAGGCAAAGGGTTCCCCCTTGTGGAAAGTAGATATATTACAATTTTTTTTAGAAGCAAGGTCACTCATCTTTCACAATTACTTAAAACATACCAGCTGCCGCTTTCATTTTCTTAAAATACAGAAGTGCCCCAGCTTCTCCTAATCATTCTGGAGTGTTATCTGCCCACTCCAGTGGCGTACAGACCCCAGAGAGTTTGTCAAGGGAAGGATCTCCAGTCCCAATGGAACCTGAGCCTAGTGCTATCCAGCCAAAATTAGCAGTAATACAAGAAGCACGATTTGCACAGAGTGCCCCAGGTGAGAATTTTTAAAATATTTTTTTGGTGTGGGGTGATGAGGGAAAATTTGTAAAATATGTTGCCTGAAACAGTCTTTGTGGAATTCACACCTAAATTAAGAAATCAGTGAATGTTTTCAGATAGATAATTAACTTTTAAGGCAAAGCATGGAGAAGTGCATAAACTCGGTGTGTGAAATATTTCCTGAAAATGGCTAATACGGTCGATACATTTCCTTCCTGGTATTTATGTAAGTTCATTCCAGCACAGATAGATGCTTGCTTTGCTGGTAAGCAGAGACTGTACTTCTATCTCAGTTAGGAAAACAGTGGCATATCAGTGACATCTCTTCTGGAAAACGATTATATCTTTTTGTGCAGCACAGATTCTCCATGTGCAGAACATGAATTTGGATAAAAAGCTCCATTAAGAATGGTTGGTGAAAACCAAAGTGATTTCCTGGATCAAGGGTTGCTATACTAAATAAATAAATGTCTTACTTATTTATAGTACACATTTGTAGCCATTTTGCTCTTACCCCCAAAGCAGAAGGCAAGAGAACCAGAATTGGGAAGGGCTAAGGAGTTGAATGGTGGGATGTTTCTTTTGTATTGATTTATCCTCCCTACTCCCCCATATTTACCTGTGTTGTATTGGTAGTTTTATTTGTATTCTAGCTATCAAGTTTCCTAATGATATCCCTTATGATACAGTGAAGGCCTGTGTAGGTCTTGTGACAAGATGCATGGAGTCAGCAACAGCAGTCCGATCATTCCAACTCTACATGCTAAAATTGTAAGGTGTAATTGTAAGGTGCAATAAGAGTCTTTATTTTCCATGTTTTAGCTCTTGTAGCAACCAGGGAAAGGGAGTAGTGAGGGTTGTTGCTTTTACAAGGCTTCAGTGTTCATTGTGTTTAAGAGGATGATTAACAAAAAACATATACATGATTCAAACTTCCAGTGTAATTTATCTTTGCCTTTTTTGATAGGATCACCTCTATCTAGCCAACCTGTTTTAATTACTGTACAACGGCAGCTACCACAAACTATTAAACCCGTCACCTACACTGTTGCAACTCCTGTGACAACATCAACATCCCAGCAGCCTGTAGTTCAGACAGTTCATGTTGTTCATCAGATACCAGCTGTGTCAGTCACAAATGTGACTGGATTAGCACCAGCAAACACTTACACGGTAGCTGGACAGGCAGTGGTTACACAAGCTGCAATGGTAACCCAGCCCAAGGTAGAACCTCAAGAGAATGGAGATCACAAGGAAGTAAAAGGTGAGAATTGGCTTAGTTCAGTAAGTCTTATATAAATGTGTCTTATTTACCTTTAATGCCTTATTTGCCTTTAAAAAATCACTTCATAGGTGCAAGTGAATTTTTTTTTTAAAACTTAGGGCTGTTAAGCGATTAAAAAAATTAATTGCACGATTAATCGCAATTGTAAACAATAATAGAATGCCATTTATTTAAATAGTTTTGGATATTTTCTACATATTCAAATATATTGATTTCAGTTATAACACAGAATACAAAGTGTACAGCACTCACTTTATATTATTTTTTTATTACAAATATTTGCACTGTAAAAAACCGAGACATAGTAATTTTCAATTCACCTAATACAAGTACTGTAGTGCAGTTTCTATAACATGAAAGTTGAACTTACAAATGTAGAATTATGTGTAAATAAATAACTGCACTCAAAAATAAAACAATGTCTACAAGTCCACTCAGTCCTACTTCTTGTTCAGCCAATTGCTCAAACAAGTTTGTTTATATTTTCAGGAGATAATGTTGCCTGCTTCTTGTTTACAATGTCACCTGAAAGTAAGAAATGGCACTGTTGTAGTCAGTGTTGCAAAATATTTATGTGCCAGACGCACTAAAGATTCACATGTCCCCTTCATGCTTCAACCACCATTGCAGAGGACATGCATCCATGCTGATGATGGGTTCTGCTCAATAATGACCCAAAACGGTGCGGACCGATGCATGTTCATTTTCATTATCTAACTCAGATGCCACTAGCAGAAGGTTGATTTTCTCTTTTGGTGGTTCGGGTTCTGTAGTTTCTGCATCAGAGTGTTGCTCTTTTAACTCTTCTGAAAGCATGTTCCACACCTCATCACTCTCAGATTTTGGTAGGCACGTCAGATTCTTAAATCTTGGGTCGAGTGCTGTAGCTATCTTTAAAAATCTCACATTGGTACCTTCTTTGGGTTTTGTCAAATCTGTAGTGAAAGTGTTTTAAAATGAACAACATGTGCTGGGTAATCAATTGAGACTGCTATAACATGAAATATATGGCAGAATGTGGGTATAAAAGAGCAGGAAACATGCAATTCTCCCCCAAGGAGTTCAGCATCATCAGCATGGAAGCATGTCCTCTGGAATGGTGGCCGAAGCATGAAGGGACATATAGATGTTTAGCATATCTGACACATGAATACCATGCAATGCTGGCTACAAAAGTGCCATGTGAACGCCTGTTCTCACTTTCAGGTGACATTGTAAATAATAAGCAGGCCGCATTATCTCCCATAAATGTAAACAAACTTGTTTGTCTGAGCTATTGGCTGAATAAGAAGTAGGACTGAGTGGACTTGCAGGCTCTAAAGTTTTACATGGTTTTGTTTTGAATGCAGTTATGTAACAAACAACAAATCTACATTTGTAAGTTGCATTTTCATGATAAAGAGATTGCACTACAGTACTTGTATAAGGTGAATTGAAAAATACTATTTCTTTTGTTTATCATTTTTACAGTGCAAATATTTGTAATAAAAAATAATAGAAAGTGAGCAGTGTACACTTTTTGTATTTAATAAATTTTGATTAGTATTCTATTGTTTAACAGTGCGGTTAAAACTGCAATTAACTGCAATTTTTTAAAATTACAATTAAGCTTTTCGAGTTAATCACGGGAGTTAACTGCGATTAATCGACAGCCCTAGTTAAAATAGAATTTTTATTCCATGCTTTTTCAGATGCTTTGAGGTTATTAGTCAGATTAATTATGTTCATTGGAGGGATAAAGTAACTAAATCACTTTTTGTTATGTTCTGTTTTAAGCTGTCTTGTCTTAACATAACATATTAAATAACTTTTGTTGTTTTCCAGTTAAAGTGGAACCTATACCTGCTATTAGCCATGCTACAATAGGAGCTGCTAGTCGTATCATTCAGACATCTCAGACCACGCCCTTACAGACAGTTACTATAGTGCAACAGGCACCTCTAGGTCAACACCAGCTACCAATAAAAACTGTAACGCAGAATGGAACGCACATAGTACCTATCACCACAGCGATACAAGGACAGGGCAACGCTGGTAAGCTTTTGATCAATATTGCCTATAGCCACAAACATTTCCAGTGTAGGAACTGCCTTCAGAATGAGCAAATTTGTACAATTTCTCAGAATGTCCATTGTAAAATCTCATTTGTACTCACACTGAAAGCAACTAGAGTTGCACATACAGTTTCCGTTTGCAAGCTGCAGCGTGTGTGTGTGTGTGTGAGAGAGAGAGAGACAGACAGACAGACATTTGGTGTTTCCTTTCACTGGTTGTTACCAGAATGGGAAGTTAATCTCTGGAATTCTTAAAGGGGCACTGTCAGGGATTACAACTCCCAAATTAAACCCAACCTAAAAATGACTTTTAAAAAAATTTTTTTTTTTTTTTTTTAGTTCTTGAAAAGCAAGGGCTGCAATAGGACTGAAATGGACAGCCAGTCCTCTGGGTGGTCAAGAACAAACTGGGTGCAAGGCTTCTTTGTGGGTCAGCTTTTTAGGTCATTCTTCTGCTCCACTTTTCCCCAAAGCTTGTGAAGAATAAAAAATATTAAAATTTACAAGAATTCTGAAGGATTCTTTTAAAGCTTCTTGCCTGTCTTAATACCCTCTGACGTCTCAATTTTTGAGTAGGCAGTCTGATTGGATGGCAGGACAAACGTACATTCATATCAAATACAGCTTTTGGTTTGGTTTGCTGATAAATCTAATTTCATGCCTATTTGTTTTGACAATTTCCCTTTGAAATAAATATGCCCAAGGTGAACTAAAAAATTATGATTTAAAAAAAATCTACAGTTGATTATTTAAAGAAGATTAATCTACATGGTTGCCAATTCTTTGCTTTCTTCTCAGTTTATACGTACTTGTTTCTTTAATTAAGTTTCCTAATTGTTCCTGGAATTTCAGATTTTACATAGGAACTTCTTTCTAAGAAATTTTCCTACTTAACTTGTTCATGTATGCTTGGAAAAGTCAAGTCCAGGCTTTTGTGAACATCCTTACTATGAGAAGAACACAAACGCAAACATAAAATGCAAAGATAGCACAGGCTATTGGGGTTGTCAGACAACAACTCCTTCCAACATAATGAGCTTCCACAAGTCAAGATACCTGGAATGCTTCAACAAAGCTATATTCCTCCATCAAGGTTTGCAGTTTGAAGTCAGTTAAGAGTTCTTGAAAATGCCATTCTTGGGTGCCTGGCTTTGTATTTCGGAACCTAATTTTAGGCTTCTATTCTTAAAAATATTGGCCTTTGTATACAAAAAAAAGTTTGCGATAACTTTATTATTATTATTGAAAATCTGAGTAACTTTTCATTGTTATCACTGAAACCATTTTGTTTTGAAATGACAAAGATTTTATGTCACTAGGAGAAGTTTTTAATAAAAATACAATTTTAGTCCCTGATGCTATAACCATTTAGATGCATGCTTAAAGGTAAGTACATGACTAGTTCCATTGAAGTCAGTGGGACAGTTCATGTGAGTAAAATTAGATGTGTATGTACAGTATTTGCAGAATCAGAACCTTAATTTTCAATATTGCATTTTTTTTTTTGCCCACAGCAGTTTTATAAAATTCAAATAGACCCCTTTCAGTTAAGGCATTTAAAAACAAAAACCACTTCATTTATAATTCATTATAAATCTAAATCTAAAATTGCCATAGCACACATTTTCAATTAGTTTTACAAAGCTTCAGCCTGATTTAATCTTTGATTTAAATAATTTAAAATTGCCTTAACTTTAATCACTCCACCCTGAATTTGCCATTCTGGAACAGACGGGTGATCCATTTATTGTCAGCATCTTTATTTTTGACAGTGCCCTGTACCAGGTGCTTCAGATAAAGCTGCAATAATCCCCTTTAATGGACAGTTCTGGAGTAACTACTCAAAAGGGAAGTTGTGTTCTTAACCCAAGTATTTGCTTATGCCCAGAAGCATGGAGGCTTATATCTCATAGATTTTCTCTTATTAACTGTAACTCGATGGTCATATCCATATGACTGTCATTTTTTGAATGCTGCCTTGTCTTCTGGCTAGTAGTTTGCACAAGTTAATACCTTTATTTTCTAAACAAAACAAAACATTTCCTGTTATCAGTTTAAATTTTTGTTTGACATTTAGTTTAATTGGATGCATCCTTTTGAATTATGGTAATAATTTGGACCATCTTCTTTATTTTTTCTGAACAATTTACTATATGCCCCCTCTTATTTGTCTCCTCAGTTAAGCAGTCCTAATCTTTTCAGTGTCTTGTATAGGAACCTTTCCATTTCTCTGTCGTAGCAGATCATCTTTGTGTCCCTTCTGTATCTGCTAAATTTTTCTGAGATGGGATGACCAGAACTAAAAGCAGTATTCAAGATGAGAATGTAACATCATTTTATATAATGGCATGATAGTATTCTCGATATGAGCAGGTATTTTATTGAAAGCTAGGTCCTTTTTATGAGTGGTTTCAATTAAAATAGAATGCTGTAATGTTTATTAGTTTAAATTATTCTGTCCAGTGTGCACCACTTTGCATATTTCCAAATTGCAATTGAACTACTATCATGGTGTCTATTTGCCTGGCTTTGATAGGTCCGTCTGAAGTTTAGTCTTTTTTTTGAGTGTCCTAAATTTTGTCATTGTGACACTTCAGTTTTCCCTTCATTTTTGCTTTTGAAAATGTTTTTGAAATTAAGTTCTTAAATCCTAGGAGTTTTTGAAAATTTTACCCCAAATCCAAAGTCACCTTTCCTCTTGTGTGTGCTAAAGCTAGTTGTTCCAAGAAGCAAGTATTTATGGAATCAAGGGATTACTTCTCTAAACAGGCTTATATGCAGGTGACTGAAGTCGCCTACTGTTGCTTGTGTTTAGAATACATTACTTTCTCCCTAGGAGCTTTTTCATGTAGAAACTGTAGAATCTTTAAAGTAAGGCTCAGACTTTTTAAACATCTGGGTTTTAAAACCGCTTTTTATGTAATGACAGTGGTCTCTTTTTTTTCTTTTTCTTTTTTTCCATCTGAAGTATCTATCTTCCTTGCTAGCTATTCAGAGGTCAGATTAGGAGTTAATCAAGTTTAAAATCAGAGTATCTATCAGAAATGCATGTTTCTATTGTTGGAATGAACAAGTAGCTTTTAATTCTTTTTAATAAAGTGTTAATGAAACCTTGTCTAGTCTCCAAACCAAATTTCCGATAGGCACTCATCCCTGTTTAATTTTCATTTTCCATTACAACCATTAATGTCTTTTCTGAATGGGTAAAAGCAAAATCAGTCTTTGAACAGTCTTTTGTTAGTTTAAATTACAGTGATGCAGGATGTTAAATTGATCTTGACTAAAATACTGATGCTGATATTCCAGATGCTGGTGATTCAGTTGCTATATACAGGAATTGATTTTACAAAACATGGTGCTGCATATATTGTCTAGCTTCCTTTTCAAGGTGATGTTGAAATTTATTTCCTTTGCCCATTAATTTATTCTGGTTGGGAGCTGGATTTTTCTGCTGCGGAAAACATTGCCCTTTGGCCAAAAATAGGATTAAGAATCTAAGAAATTTTTTTTGTTGTATATTGCCCCCATTCCTGGCCATTGGGTTCATTGATTGTTGTAGTGTAAACATCAAAGAAGAATATGAACTGTTTTCTAAAAATCTGCATTTTGTCATCTTTATAACATCATCCTTTTTCTGCAAGACATATTTACAAAGGTCAGAGGTGTATTGTGTCTATAAAATTAGAGTGGTTTGTGCACTTTTCAGTCACATTTATTCCCCCCTAACTGAAATTATATTTTCACTAGAGCTGTGAGAGTGCAGAAAGGAAGCTCCTGTATGTAGCCTGATGGTGTCCTTGTTAAATTCAAAGTTCTTGCCTATCATTTCCAAGTCCTTGGATATTTCATTGTCTAACATAATAGTATTTTAGTAGTATTTGCAGTGGATGTTATACAGTAGTACTAGGACCTGTGATTTTTTTCCTAAATGCTGACAAGTAGAGGACAACTGCTTTGGGAGAGAGCTTCTTAGGACCTTGGCTCCTCTCTGGCCACATGACTTCAGATGAGGTTTATATACTGCTCTTAGGACAGCTGGGTCTCTCTTCTATCCCTTTTATTCATATATTCCAACAGGAAATACAATATAATGTGTAACAATTAGGGGTTTCTCAAGTACACCCACCACCAACCTAAACATTAAAACTTGGGAAACGCTGGATTAGTCAAACACTCTACACAGCAACAGTTCAGCCACTTATAGAATCCCCAGTCTTCAGCAGGCCCTACTCAGTACACATACATCATGCAACAGAGCAAAATCTCCACCAAAATAACTTTGGGGCACGAACAGTCAGATATCAGCTACGCAGCTTTCAGACCACAGTAACTTATGCTGTGAACCAAAGGTGGCCTCAGGATTTGGGAGAAGTAAAGGTGACTTAAAGCTGTCTTCCCCATCTTCCCATGATACTTCGCTGAGCACAGCTCAGCCAGGTCAACAAATCTGGTCCTTTAAATCTAAAAATTGAACTAAAATACTTTGAGAGGAAAAACATTTAAAAAAAAAAAAAAAAGCACCAGATACACATTTCACTTATTCAGTATGGTGCAGAATACTTTGCTAAATTTCTTTTACGTAGCATTAACTGTTCAGTCTGCTAAACTGTAGCAATGCACTTAATCAGCTACCCCCTAATTTAGCTATACAGGACTGTGGAACTTTGCTATGTATAAGAGCCTGCTTTCAAAAAGGAATTAAGCAATATGATAGGTTTTGTTCTACAGTGCATCAGTGTTTTATTTGCTGTATACATTACACTATTGCATACAGAAACTGCCCCCATGCAACCTTAATTTAGCCCCCATATGCATTATGATACGGTCTTTAATTACATGATCACATACTACTTTTTCTACAGGACCCCTGCCTCATTCAGTGTTCACTGAATGAACAGCCACTCAATAGTTGGTTTTATCCTTCTTGTTGTGTGTGTGGTCAGCATTGCATTATTTGTACACCATTCAAACCCTGATCTCAGAACAGTGAGTTTTGTTGTTTGG
Organism: Chrysemys picta bellii; assembly: GCF_011386835.1. Classification (NCBI taxonomy): domain Eukaryota; kingdom Metazoa; phylum Chordata; order Testudines; family Emydidae; genus Chrysemys; species Chrysemys picta. Next base: position 38,530,401 of record NC_088802.1, on the reverse strand, counting down.
TTTTGGTTTTGTAAATATTTTTCTGGAAATTCCAGATTCTGTTCATCTGGCTTACATCAGTATATTGGGGAAATCTGCAAATGGAGTGCAGAGTGAAGGTTTAAAATATAACTTCAGCATAGTATGCTAGTCCCTTGTTGCCAAAGAAAGTAACTAGATCTGAGAGCACTTCCCAGCTGTGCCAGAGACTCCATGTGTGATCATAGAATCATAGAATCATAGAATATCAGGGTTGGAAGGGACCTCAGGAGGTCATCTAGTCCAACCCCCTGCTCAAAGCAGGACCAATTCCCAACTAAATCATCCCAACCAGGGCTTTGTCAAGCCAGGCCTTAAAAACCTCCAAGGAAGGAGATTCCACCACCTCCCTAGGTAACACATTCCAGTGCTTCACCACCCTCCTAGTGAAATAGTGTTTCCTAATATCCAACCTAGACCTCCCCCACTGCAACTTGAGACCATTGCTCCTTGTTCTGTCATCTACCACCACTGTGATGCTGGGTTAAGTCACTTAATCTCTCTATGCCTTAGTTTCCTGGCCACAGAATGAAGATATTTCCTTTCTCCCACCCTTTTTCTTGACTATTTAAATGGTAAGTGCTTCAAGGGCAGGGATTCTAATGTTTGTACAATGACTAGAAGAATGTGCCCTGAATCCAGATTGAGGCCTCTAATGCGCTGCTGTCAAACAAATAATAAAGGAATTCATAATGTTCATAATGTTTAACAACAATGCTAGTTTGACTCTTGTATTATCTATTTCAAAATTAATTTGGAATCTGAAGTTTTTCATTATCTTTCTTACAGCTGCTGCAAGTCCTTTGCATATGTTAGCAACCCATGCATCCGCATCAGCATCTCTTCCAACAAAACGCCAGAATGGAGACCAGTCAGAACAACAAGAACTTAAACGTATCAAAACAGAGGATGGAGAAAGCATAGTGTTAGCTGTTAATGTGGACACCCCATCTGTTGCAGTGAGCGATCAAGGCAGCCAGAACTAGAAACTTAGTGGAGTTTTCTTTTTCTTTTTTTTTTCTTTTTTTTTTTTGAAAAAAAAAAAAAAATCAACTCCATGGTGCCAAAAGGAGACACTTAAATATAACACCTAAAACATTGGAACATGTTCTCACGCAGTGGGGAAAGGGGCCCTGTGATCAGACTTCAACTTTCAGCACTGAAAAAACAACACAGGTGGCCTTAAAACTCAGTAATTTAAAAAAAATCAAACTGCAAAACATCTTGTTCCAGAGGCTGTGACCCTGCTCCTCCCCACCCCCTACTGAACTAACTCTGTGTACACTGAGGAGAAATCCAGTGTTGGGGAGGTCTGCAGCTTTATAAAATCTTTATTGGATTATTTTAAGGACTGAGTATCTCAGTGTAACGGCAGCATGATAAGCGCTTAGTGTGAACTGGTTTCAAACGATTGTATATTCCTTAAAGGGAACAGAGGCAAGGAGCCATTTCCTACATCTTGGCAGCTAGCCTTTCATAATGACCTACCCAATGCAGTTGTTGGTAGATATGCAGTATTTTGTTGTTCACATGTGGAATTAGAAATTTTTGAGGTGTATTTTCATTTCTTTGCAAAATAATGGGGTCTTTGACATTTCAAATCACTCCATTTCTACTCCGGAAACTTTGGAATCACACAATACTTTTCATGTGAAATTTTGTTTCGTAAAAAACTGAATGTAGGGTTTTTTTTAACCAATGGAATGATTTACTTTTGTCTGTCCTGTTAAAGTTCAGATAAAGCTACTTTATTACATCTGCAAATTTTCATATTTTAGCAGTTGCCTGATAAATTTAATCAAATTTTATTACCATGTGTAGTGATCAAATGCTTCTTCGGGCTTGCATGTAACTGATTAGAAATTACAATGTAAATGAGCCGTTAACTGACGTAAAGAACTGCTATGAATTTGACCAGAGCTGCACTTACCTGTTTCTCTTTCTTGCTACCTTTTGCTGTTTGTTACTTTGTGTTGACTTTAACTGTCCCTGGCATATTTTTCCAGTCTAAAGTAAAACAAGAGTCTCGCTTAATATTGTGTATGTTTAAGATAACAGACTGTTCTTCATTTAGAAAAGATAAAATTCTTTATCACAAGTCCTTTTAAAAAGAGAGTAAAAATTATCTTGTCAGAGGTATATTCAGTATTTTTAAGCTTAAACACCCATCTGTAGAAATTAATCTGACCAGTTTATCCATAAAACTTTTGATGTCATACACTGACCCTCTGGGGTCTCCATTAAGAGTAGCTGTTGTGGTTTTCTAACAGTGGCTACCATATTATTATAATAAAAGTTTTTTTTTTTAAGTGTGTGTTCTGCGGTTGAACAGTTTAAAATGTATTGGTAATTATTCACTTTAATTGTGGTAATAGATTCCACCTTACATTTCCAAATTAAACTAAAAGTTTAGGCTGCTGTTCAGTCTTTAATTCACATAATGTCTTGTTCCTTCATACGGTGAGGTGAGTGAAGGCTGGAGAGTGGGCTTAAACTTTGAATTCCAGTTTGTTACTCTCTGTTGTTATCATGCAATTATTTATATAAGTATTTGTTTTCCATTTCAAAAAAGAAAAATCTGTATTTTCATGATGGACTGAAACGGCTTATATTTAGGCAGCTTTAGGAAACTCTATTTACCTGAAGACCAAATTGAGAAATCTGTACTGAGTATCATGTTAATCCACAAAATGGAGCTGTTACAATGTTAATGCAGATAATACATATTAAAAATTATGAAAAATACTGTACACTAGCTGAGTTTATAAGAGGCATTTTTAAAAAATCTATGATGTAAAACTCCAGAATGATATTCAGAGTGTTAATGGGAGTTTTAAAAAAATTGAAAACAATAAGCATCCCTTGATAGTAATCTGTTTTTTGTTATTGGACACTTCATACACAGCCATGTAGATTTAATTTAAAATCAAGGCAGTAGGTGGATATAAACCTACTGATTAGAACTTGGTTTATATTCAGAAGTGAGTCTGTTCACAACTAGAAATGAGTGAATGAGTGAAATCTTTTTAATAAATTGTTAAATTATTAGACTAACTTAGTGACATTTTTTTAACAGTTACTCCCAAGTGTGTTTATGAAGTGTTCACTTAGGTCTGCTGCTTGACAGTTTATACTGGCAATGCCAATATAGCTGCTAATAGCAGAGCAAGTGGTGACTTGGTCCTGAATGTTTAAGCAGAAAAAGGCTGTGCTGGCAAACTGTTCCTGATCCTACTAGTATGGAACAGATTTGGCCCTATCTCTTTTATACCCTGAAGGTTCTGCAAATGGAAATTTGTAGCAGATCTTGATTGAAACCATTTTGAGCCACATGGAGTTTGTCACAGGAAGTTGCCTTCATTAAAGGAGATAAATCCTGTGCATGAACTCCGTGAGATATATTTTTCTTTTAATGTATGGGATTCCAAGCAACCTTTAAAAATACTCAGGTAAAAAATGCATAACCTCTTCCACGGATGCAGTACAGTATTTAACTACGTAAAATTCAAACCTAAATGAATTGACAATGTCATATTAAACTACCAAAGGAACAGTTGAGTTTAAAAATAATCTATTCTACTCGCCTTAATGTCAAACACATTTGGTGGTAGAAAGCACCTAGATGATACAATGATGCATGTGGTAAGACAGGTTTGGTGAGATTCTGTATTTACAACAGTGCTTCTCTTGATATGGTACTGATGACCTTACTGAGTCAGAATAGAATCTTACAGCCACCTTGCTTTTGCTTTGACTGACCAAAAACTTCCCCAAATGTGCCATAAATGTGGGGGGTTGGCCTCCTTCTAATATTGATTGGTCTCTGATCCAATTGCCTCTATGACTGTGATGTACTGTATTACACTAACTACCTTCCCTTGGATTCCTTCCAGTGTCCATCTCTCCTTTCTAACCCTGCTTTTATGAAAAAGGCTGTGAAAGAGTCTAATATAAGCGACCCAGCTTGTAGTACTCTAAATGGGATTTAACCAAAGCATTTTATAACTTCTGCCTTACTTAGAGCTTGTTTACAATTGGCTATAAAATTGCTGATTCAAATATGGAAGATTAAAGTGTTCACTAGCACCCAGTGCTAGTGTGTGTCTTGCTCTTACGCTGACTTCCCTGTGTGATGTGACTCTTCATGGCAATGTCTCTAAAACCCCACCACTCCACTGGCACTCACTCCAGACAGCAAGACTTTAACCCAAGCCCCTGGGAGATAGGATCCTCTTTAGTCCTTGAACAAGAATATTCTCAGGCCTCTCCTCGTACTGGCCATATGATGCCAGCTCTCATCTATTGTATGGTGCTGCAAAGCCATATTCCGAGCCCAATACAACCAGAAAGGACTGCTGGTACAGTGGGACAAAACACTCATTTTTTCTAGTAAGTGAAGTTATCTGAACATTGAGCCTTCACACAGATTTTTGTCTGTTTGCCACTTTGCATAAATGCACAACAGTTTACTATTATATTACACTATTCTTGATTTTACTGATTTAGGTACAGCAGCCTATGCTAACCACAAGGATATCTGTGAAAGTGCTTGGGTGAGTAAATCCACTTTCCAGTTTAGATAACTAGACAGAAGAGAGAACAGGGATGGGAGTTTTTTCAATTTTCCTTGTTTTTGTTTGTTCCAGAGTGAAGTGGTTTAAATCACCAATTTTAATCCTGATTAAAATCAGAAAGTTGGAAATCTTGATTTAAATATCAGTTTTGTACTTTAGTTATTTTTCTAAAGAAATGTTGATTCTCATTGGATGTTAACCATTAAACGTGGATTTGCAACTAAACAGAGCCTTCACACTAAATTTGGTACTAATTTGGTCACCAAGAAGGTAAAGCATATTTATACAAATTTATGTAAGCCGTTATATAGCTTAACATACATTTATTCAGATTTTTTATTGTTCCAAAATGGTGAATGATGCATTTATTTACTGGATTAATTTTTTACTTGTAATTTGTGTCAGTCTGCAAGTGGATGGAAGTTGGAATTCAATCAAAAATGCACATAAACAGCAACTTCAAATTGTTTTTTATTAGTTAAATAAACCTACCTTAAATGTGCTGGACATAAAAGGGGAAACGGGGTTATCAAAACATCTTTTGAATTTATGTGTAGTGAGTGAGTTGAACTGATTTGTTTCTGGTCGTCATGTCCTTTAATACTATAGGACTAGTAGTTTTTATCCTCATATCTCATTTTTATTCATAGATTGGAAGAAAAAAATGAGCTTCCCTGCTGCTTTAACTTATGCTGCTTTCTTAGTTTTGAATGAACTAGTCATTGAACTGAAATGAAAACATTCTCTCTCAACCTGCAGAAGATGATACTGCTATCAAAAACCAGATTAGTGCTTCAGCAACCTGATTCCAGGTGTTCGCCAGTGTCATCCAGCAGTTTGGCTTTCTTTAATTTAGATTTCAATAGATTACAGTAAGTCTAGGCCTTAATATAAGTTGCTATAATTTAAAATTTATTTCTAAAATGTAAATCAGATTAGTATGATCTCCCCTGGTTTGTTTGTCGATGGGAAGTGCAAGGACAATATTTATTTCCTTTCATTCTTGTGCTGAAACTGTATAAAAAACAGCAGTATTCCTAGCATCATAGTTGAAGAGTGTGGGAAACCTTGTTACCTTCTCATTTTGAAAGGAGACCTATTGGAAATGAGTACCCCACTCTGAAGAAAATTTAATTCTTAATGATCCTTTTATGGTGTAATTTTTGCTGATAGCAAATGTGTAAAAATTTCACGGAAGAAATTGAATTAGGAATGCCCTGTTATTGCATTTATTGTACTGGCTAACATAATTTTTCTTTTCAGGATTTTGGACTGTCTTGTAGATGTTAGGATTGCACACAAAAGGAGGAGGTGCTGGTAATCACTATGTCCAAAGTCAAGATGGTATCAGAGCATTTCCTGTTCTCTGAAGTTGTAATGGGTATGCCATGTCTTCTGGATTAAGAGTATACATGTGCTTTTGATCAGCAATAGATTAACAGCTGTAGGTCTTGCCAACACCATGACAACCAATACATAAGCTCCTCATTAAGTCAAGAAGGCCCTCTTTATCTACAATCTATTAATATCGGCTTCATGAGCTAGCTATACCCCTGGGATAATTCTGTGCTACTGTGTGTGTGCATAATTAGTGAGTCCATAGATTTATTTTTTTGCACAGAAAAAAGCTTCTGCTGAAATGTTGCTGTAATTCTGCCTTTTTCCCCACCAGAGGGCACTGTGGTGCAAGAAGAGCAGCAGCTCCCAGAACTGCTGCGGTTCCACCGTTTGCCCACTAGAGGGTGCTGTGGGGACAGAACAAAGCTGCAGCTCCTGGCCAGTAGTGCAGGAAGAGAGAGCCTGACTTCTTCACAGTGCCTGTTAGGCCAGGTCAAGAGACGGGCTCATATGGGCTAGTGGGGAAGGACAGAGTTGGGCAGGGGCTGAATGGGAGTGGAGGTACAGGGCCAGAGTGGGGGAGGGAGGGGCAGGTCCACATGGTGATGGGGGAGGGAGGTGCAGAGTTTGAGGGACAGGGAGTGGCCGGGTAGGGGCACAGATGACACGGACAGGGGAGTGGCTGGGTGGGGGCACATGGGGATGGGGAGGGAGTACAGGGACACAGGCACGGGAGAATGCCTGGGTGGAGGCACAGAGATATGGGGATGGGGTGTCAGTGTGTGGAGGGGGACATGTTGGGCTGCAAAGGCACATGGGGGTACAGGAACACATTGGGACAGAGGCAGATGTGCCTGACTGAATGGGAGAGGTGAGGGGTCAGCCAGGGTCTGCATGGGGGAAGCTCCCTAACAATCCCTCCCTGCACTTCCAAAAAAAAAAAAAAAACCACACTATTCCATACTCTCTTTTCTCTCTTCCCGCCGCCCCCCCCCCCCCCCATTACTCAACAACCTTCCAAGTTCACACCTAGGCCTTGGCTACACTTGAGAGTTACAGCGCAATAAAGCCGCCCACCGCGCTGTAACTCATCCCCATCCACACTGGCAAGGCACTTACAGCGCTGTATCTCTGTGGCTACAGCGCTGCAGGTACTCCACCTCCCCGAGAGGATTAACAGCTGGTGCGGGGTGGCTGAGATGTGTAAACGGGGAGTAACCTTATTACGCAGTGATTGACCTCTGGAAACTCCCCATAATCCTTTTAAGTGAAGGTTCCTCTCCTTGTTTTGTTGTGATGCCTCTTTGTTTTGTTGTGAACTGCAGATGCTCCGGGAGCTGCTTATCAAAAAACCAAACACAGCTACTGTTTGCTTTGGGCTCCCTTTGGAATGCTCACAGCTAATGTTTGCTTGAAGAGAGAGGCTGCATGCGGGGGAGAGGGTCCGCGGGGGGGAGGGTCCATTTCGGGGAGCGGCTGCTTATCTGGTCTGTGAGGAAAAAAACAAAAAGCTGCTGTTTGCTTTCAGTGAGTGAGAGAGGGGTGGAGGAGGAAGGGGGGGTCGGAACTTGGGAGGCAGGGTGCTGACAGTGTCAGCACTCCAAAAATTCACACTCTCTCCCCCCACGCTCCCTGTCACACTCCACCCCACCACCCCCCTTTTGAAAAGCACATTGCAGCCACTTGAACGCTGGGATAGCTGCCCATAATGCACCGCTTCCAATGCTCCTGCAAATGTGGCCACGATAGTGCATTGGCAGCTGTCAGTGTGGACAGACTGCAGTGCTTTCCCTACTCAGCTGTACGAAGACAGTTTTAATATTCAGCGCTGTACAGCTGCAAGTGTAGCCATACCCCCAGTCTCCTTCCCAGCAATTTACTTCCCTCTCCCTCAGCTCCTCTGTTACCCCTGACTCCCCCCAAGCCTTTGCACTGCTTCTGAGGGGTGTGGGAAATATGGTTCTGTATTGTAGTTTAAATGAATTACTCAGAGTTCTGTATTAATATGCCGAGTAAGGAATCTATTTGTCAAAAAACATTTCCTGAATCTTTTCTGTTGTCTGTATTGTTACAGATATACTTGCTGACAGGTATCTTGAAATAAATGACCAAAATAATTGAAACTGATGTGATTATATTGTTGTTTGGACAAATAAAATATGCAGAATTTTTAATTATTTGGCACAGAATTCCACCAGGAGTATAGCTACTTTTAACTAAGACAACATGCTCTACCATCTTTTAAAGATTAAATGCTATTTAGATCTATTAGTTATGGTAAAGTAACCTCAAACCTTTCAAAATCTTAAATTTAAACCTTGGATTTTTAACCTGTATTGAGTAGACTTATTAACTGGTAATGGAAAGGTGTGAGTTTGTTGGACACTTGATTACTTCATATCCTGGCCCCTATTACTAATGTCAAGATATACCACATCATCTGCTTCCCCCCTATCCACAAGGCTTGTTACTCTGTCAAAGAAAGCTATTCAGGTGGTTTGAAATGATTTCTTCTTGACAAATCCATGCTGACTGTTACTTATCACCTTCTAAGTACAGTATTTGCAAATTGATTGCTTAAATTATTTGCTCCATTATCTCTCCAGGTACTGAAGTTAAGCTGCGTGGTCTGTAATTCTCTGGGTTTGTCCTTATTCCCTTTTTGATAAACGGGTACTATATTTGCCCTTTTCCCTTCCATGACTCTTCAAAGATAATCTCCTCAGTCAGCTTTGAGTATTCTAGGATGTATTTCATCAAGCCCTGATAACCTGAAGACATCTAACTTGTCTGAGTAATTTTTAACTCCTATTTTAGCCTCTGACCCAACTTCATTTTCACTAACATGCCCTAAGGCCATGGCTACACTTGCAGATGTACAGCGCTGTGAGTTAAACCTGACTTTGTGCAGCTGAGTAGAGAAAGCGCTGCAGTCTGTCCACACTGACAGCTGCCCAGCGCACTGTCGTGGCCACATTTGCGGCAATTGCAGCACTATTGGGAGCGGTGCATTATGGGCAGCTATCCCACAGAGCACCTCTTCCCATTCTGGCGCCGTGGGTTGTGGGAAGGGGGCGTAGGTGCGGGGCATTCTGGGTCCTGTCCCAGCGCCCCGTGATGCATCGCTTCGCATCCAAGAAATCCCTTTGTTTCCGTCCACCTTTGGCGCCATCTTTCAACGGTTTCTGTGCAGCGCGATCTGTCTGCGGGAAATGGAGCCTGAACTGCTGAGGCGTATGCTGACTTATCTCGCCAGCACGTCACGTTTGGCTGTTGAACTATTCCTTAAGATCCAAAGTGACAGTGAGAGTGAGGAGTCCGACGATGCTATCGAGCTGCGTAACGTGTACGACACGAAATTGCTTGTGGCATTCACGGACATGCTCAGCACCGTCGAACACCGCTTTTGCGCTCGGGAAACAAGCAGTGAGTGGTGGGATGACGAGCAGTGGCTGCAGAACTTTTGGATGAGAAAAGCCACTTTCATGGGACTGTGAGGAGCTTGCCCCCACCCTGCGGTGCAAGGACACGAGATTGAGAGCTGCCCTGCCAGCGGAGAAGCAGGTGGCTATTGCAATCTGGAAACTGGCAACTCCAGACAGCTACTGGTTGGTCGCAAACCAGTTTGGAGTGGGAAAGTCGACCGTTGGAATCGTGTTGATGCAAGTTTGCAAGGCCATTAATCGCATCCTACTCAGAAGAACCGTGACTCTGGGTAACGTGCAGGAAATAGTGGATGGCTTTGCACAAATGGCGTTCCCTAACTGTGGAGGGGCAATAGATGGGACGCACATTTCTGTCCTGGCACCACCCCACCTAGGATCCGAGTACATTAATCGGAAGAGATATTTCTCTATGGTTCTCCAGGCGCTTGTGGATCACCGTGGGCATTTCATTGACATTAACACAGGCTGGCCCGGAAAGGTGCATGACGCACGCATCCTTCGGAACATTTGGCTGTTCAGGAAGATGCAGGCCGGAACTTTTTTCCCAAAGCGGAAGATCACGATAGGGGAAGTTGAAATGCCCATTGTGATCTTTGGAGATCCCGCTTACCCGTTAATGCTGTGGCTCATGAAACCCTACACAGGGAGCCTTGACAGCAGCAAGGAACGGTTCAACTACAGGCTGAGCCAGTGCGCCTTTGGCCGTTTAAAGGCCCGCTGGCAATCTCTGTATGGGAAGCTGGACTTGGCCGAAAACAGCATCCCCACGGTTATATCTGCGGGCTGTGCCCTCCATAGGGAAGGGTGAAAGCTTCACTTAGGCATGGACCTCTGAGGTTCAACACCTGAAGGCTGAATTTGCATAGCCAGAGAGCAGGGCTATTACAGGGGCCCAGCGCGGGGCTGCAAGGATTAGGGATGCCTTGAGGGAGCAATTTGAGGCTGAAAACCAGCAGTGATATCTGGTGCCCTGCATGGGAGTGAAGTGCAGTAGTTCCAATCTTTAGGAATCAGTGTTTGCAAAGCAGACTTGCAGTACCTGTTTATTTCCTGGGCTAAGGAGTCTTTTACTTTATGCAATAATAAAGAATGTTTTCAAAGCCAAAAAATCCATTTATTGAAAAGAAACAAGGGGGTGGAGTGGGGAACGGTACAATCACAGATTCGCGTATGTCCTGTCTGGTGTGCTGTGCAGTGAGTGCTGCACTTCAGGATAGCTATTTTGCATGGTGATGGGGGTTGAGTGCAGAGGGTAAGGGTCGTGATTTTCAGGGCTGGGTGGTGAAGATACTGGTGTTGGAGGCAGCGGGTGGCGTGAAGAACACGGAAGTTGGGGAAAGTGGGTTGGAGGTGACAGTAGGGCACAACGGAAAGAGTTTTGGGACAAGGGCTGTAAGGTGGGGGTGGTGTTTGGGGTACTGCTCCTCTTTCTGCATGGCTACGAGCTCCTGGATGGCATCTGCTTGGCGCTCCAGGATGCTTATGGGCCGATCCGTGCTTTGCTGCCTGTGCTTTGCCGCCAATGCGCTGCATTTTCCCGGCGAATCCTGCTTGCTTTCTCTCTCCCTCCAGTTCTGTGCTTTCTCATTCTCTTTAATAGATTGCCATATCACTTCTTGCAGCATGTCGTCTTTGCTTTTTCGCTGTCTCTTCCTGAGTCTTTGCAGATTCTGAGCAGACGATAAGAGGGACAGCTGAGGGCTCAAGGTTGATGCAGCTGTATAGGCAAAATGCAACATTTAACAGGCAGCATTGTTTATACCAGAGTAATAATTCCCCCCACACTTGAGTAGAAAACACACAGGGTCTACACAACAGCATAATTTTCCTGTCTGAAACAGACCACACCCATCCCACGGGAGCCTCAAAATGATAAGGAGGACTGATTGTTTCAGGGCTGCACTGTCCTCTGGGTTTCTGTGCCTTGGGGAGAGCCAACAGCTTCAGGGGGTACCTACACTGAACACTGTCCCAACATTCGGGTTACCATATTTTGTGCCTCCAAATGGAGGACACTCCACGGCCCCATCCCCAGCCCCGCCCACACCCCAAAGTCTCCGCCCCCTCCCCTGCTCGCGGGAAGCCTGAAGCAGGTAAGGGGGATGTGGGGGGAGGAGGCGCAGCCCAGGCTGGCCCCCCGGCGTTTCCAGCCTGGGTCGGCTCGGGCCCTGGGGTGCCGGCCCCGGCCCACCACCCCCGGCCTGCCCAGCACTGCCGGCCCCCGGCGGCCCGGCGCACCCCGCGGGCCCGGCTCCTCGGCTCCCCGCCCCGCGGGCCCGGCTCCCGGGCCGGCACCGCGCCCCCGGCTCCCCGTCCGGCACCGCGCCCGGCCCAGCACTGTGACCCTGGCTCGGCACTGCGCCCCTGGTGCCCGGCCCCGCACCGCCGGCCCCGGCCGAGCACCACCGAGCCCTCCCGATTTTCCCGGACATGCCCGGCTTTTGGGGATTTCCCCCCGGACGGGGATTTGAGCCCCCAAAAGCCGGACATGTCCAGGAAAATCCGGACGTATGGTAACCCTACCCAACATTTTCCACAGGAATTCGTCTTAGACGATATCTCGCTGCTGAGGGTGACCTAGGAAGCAAGAGAGGGTCTTCTACTGCAATGTGGCTTCCGCCCTGGCCCATGTGCAGCAATGGTCCTCCCGCCCCTTGCAGCACAGTGGCGTGGACACGTTAGCCTAGCTGGGACAAGGACCATGGTGGCTCTTCCGATAAACCTGTGCAAGTGCATTGCACACATTCTGGATGAGACATTCGAGGAGATTACCAAGGCAGATTACCGCGATGTGATAAAACCACATCAATGCACTATTCCGCATCTAGGTATGCATGCCTAACCCTCCTCTCCCGAAGAGCCTGCACTGAAAAAATTCCTTCCCTCCCCCCCCCCCCCAAAAAAAAAAAGCTTACCAGGAACCTGCTCTTCTGTTTGTCCTCCACTCAGTACAGCCCACTGCGACTGGCTACCTTCCTCCTGGCTCAAGAAGAGCTCCTGGTTGCATGGCTCCAGGGATTCTGGGGTGTCTCCAGCCCACCACCATCACTCCTGTTTCTCTCCTCCCCCCCCCCCCCCCATGGGCTCTGAAGTGTCCATGGTGGTGCTTGGAGTGGAGGTTGGGTTAACCCCAAGTATCACATCCAGCTCTTTGTAGAATCGGCAAGTCGCGGGGGGAGCATCCGAGCAGCCGTTTGCGTTGTGGGGGGAGCTTTGCTGTAGGCACTCCGCAGCTCCTTCACTTTAATCCTGCACTGCAGGGCGTCCCGGTCATGGCCCCTTTCCATCATATCCTTTGATACCTTCCTGAAGGTATTGTAATTTCTATGGCTGGAGTGCAGCTGGGACTGTACAGCTTCCTTCCCCCCAAACACTGAGGAGGTCCAGCAACTCGCCATTGCTCCATGCTGGGGCTCGCTTGGTGCGTGGAGGCATGGTCACCTGGAAAGATTCACTGATAGCACGCCATGCCGGGCTGAGCAAACAGGAAGGGGATTTTTAAAATTCCTGGGGAATGTAAAGGGTGGGTCACATGGTTGGTTACCTGAGGCCAGGGCAGTAGAGTTTGAACTGATGACCAGTGGCTAGAACAGGCATTGTGGGATACTGCCGAATAATTCTGGAGGCCATTCACAGCGCATTGGGTGGCCACACTGGCACCGCAGCGGCAGTGCAATACTCGCTATTCCTCTCGGGGAGGTGGAGTACATGCAGCGCTGCAAATGCCTTGCCAGTGTGGACGGGGAGTGAATTACAGTGCTGTAACTCGCAAGTGTAGCCAAGGCCTAAGTTAGATGTCCAATTGCTACTAAACTTTTTGGTGAGAACTGAAACAAAAAAGTCTTAGCACTTTTTTCTCTCTAGCTAGTTTAATCTCATTTAGTGCCTTTGCCATCCTAATTTTATCCTTATATATATTTTGTTTATAGTCATCCTTTGTAATTTGATCTAGTTCCCACTTTTTATAGGGCTTTTTTGAGTTTCAGATAATTGAAAATCTCCTGGCTAAGCCAAGGTGGTCTGCCATACTTCCTATCTTTCCTATGCAGTGTGATAGCATGCCCTTATGTCTCTCTGAAAACTGTCAACTCTCTTGAACAGTTTTTCCCCTTAGACTTATTTCCAATGGGATCTTACCTATCAACTCCCTGCATTTGCTAAGCCTTTTTGAAATTTATTGTGTGCAGTTTTCCCTCTTATCATTCCTTAGAATCATGAATTCTGTCATTTCATGATCACTTTCAAATTCTCAACCAGTTCCTCCTTATTTGTCCAAATCAAATCTAGAACAGCCTCTCCTCTAGTAGCTTTCTCCCCAATACATTCCAAGAACTTGTTGGATAATCTGTGCCCTACTGTGTTGTTTTCCCAACAGATGTCTGGGTAGTTGAAATCTCCCATCATGACCAAGTCCTGTGCTTTGGATGATTATTAGTTATTTTAAAAAAGCCTCATCCACCTCTTCTTGTAGTAGACCCCTACCATGACATCACCCTTGTTTTTTTTTAATCCTTTTTACCTTATCCAGAGACTTTCTGCAAGTTCAAGTGTATACATCTTTTGATCTATAAAGCAATACTTTTTTTCCCCTGCCTAGCCTTCCTGAGCAAGCTGTACCCTTTTCTACCAATCATGTATATTATCACACCAAGTCTGATGCCAACTGTAAATAGTTATGTTTATTAACTAGCATTTCAAGTTCTTGCTTCTTCCCCATACTTCTTGCCTAAGATATTGATTTGATTCCCCCCTCCCCATTCTACCCTACAGTCTCTCTTATCCCTGCTATGATTCTGACCCTTCTTCCAAGTCTGCATATTTTTAACTTAACTGTGGTCTTTTATCTCCTACCCTCACCCCTAACTTAAAGCCCCCATCGCTTGGTTAGCCAGTCTGTATCCAAATATGCTCTTCCCCCTCTTTGAAAGGTGGACCCCATCTCTGCTTAGCAGTCCTCCTTTCTGGAACAGCATCCCTTGGTCAAGGAAGCCAAAGCCACCCTCACACCTAGACATTCACCTCCATGATGCATCTGTTTCTGCATGGGCTCCTACCTTTGCCCAGAAGGACTGAAGAGACCACCACCTGTATCCCCAGCTCCTTCACCCTTACTCCCAGAGTCCTGCTCAGGGTCATACTTTACTCATCCATAGGGGCACTAATATATTGCACTCAGCGGGCCAGATAAGCCTCAACAATCCTATGGGGAGAGAACATTAGAGCCTGTTCCTCAGTTTTGTTTTAATATGAAGTACTTGAATTTGTGTAAGATCTGAAACTTAGCCAAAAAGTTAATCATTTTTAGCCCTAGACCTTGACTTTGGGATGGATAGTATAAAACTGCTTCCTAACGTGCTATTAATCTGCATAAGTTTCTCTGAACTCAAACTGTGTGTGTGTGTGTGTGTGGGTGTGGGTGTGTTTTAAAAAAAAAGTTAATCCAGTGCTTACCTTAAAGAATACAGCAAAATTAGTCATTTATTTAAAAGAAACATTACAAATAAGTGTGCAACCCAAATGATTAAATACATGTAAAAGCAACATGCAAAACTTGACCACACAATCTGCATAAAAGCTAGTCCTTGGTCCATTTTATTACCAGATACTAAAAAAAACTTGCCAAATTTAGATAATTTTCAGCTAAATAATCGTAAGAGTGAACTAGGACTTCAACTTTGAAGCATTTGTGAAATTAAAGCTGAGGCACTGTATGAATATGCCTCAGCTAATTAGTGCTAGGAATTGAGAACGTGTGTTCTATTTCATGTTTTTCAAGAAAATGGCATATGCCTTATTTCAAAAAAAAAAAAAAAAAAAAAAAAAAAAAAAAAAAAAATCAATGGGGGGGGGGGGGGAAATGGATGCAAGTCAGGTGATAGCTGTTTGATTTGACCTAACTGCACCTAGGCAAATACCATTCAGTATGCAAACACTTCAAAAATGCTTTGCAGATTTAGAGTCATCACAAGGTGTACTTCACATCACCTACTTTAAACTATGTGTTAAGTGGCCTGTAAAGTCTTCTGGTTGAAGCCCAGAGAGTTGGTTTAACAGATGCATTGGATTGCTTCTAAAATACCAACTTAAAATTTTTAGTTGGAATGGATGTGTTTCATTATAGAAGCAGCAGCCTCCCCTTCAAATATGAACTTCGTTTGCCACAGTATCCTATGCAATTTACTTCATGTGCTGAGTAGTGGTTAACCACATCAGCAGTACCTAAATGTGCCTGTGTCTCTAATATATACAGTTTGGCACCACTGAAAATTACATTAGTGCTGATAGTTAATTCAACTTAACCAAGAGTGTCAGTGTGTACAGGACTGACAATCTATGGCCACAAGACAACTGCACCACACTCCAGACCAGAGGGCAAGTGCAGTTCAGATTGGGTTTATTATAGCAACCTGTGTCCTCTCTTTCCTTCTGCATGTTAAAGTGTGTGAAAAGGGAAATAAATCCCTCCTGTTCTAAGGCAAGCTGCTGGTATAACTATTCTAGTTACCTAGTATTTACAGTTATTTCCTGCCCCCACAGCGAGGTTCAGTGTAAGTGATGTAATATGATGCCTGAAATAAAATGTTCACATCCTTGCCTGAAGTTTGTACAAAACACCTCAGACATGTGGCAGGCACTCATCTGCACTCTAATTTCACAGTTTAACTAAAAAGAGAGACCCTGTAGGCACAAGCTGTTGAAAGCCACTTCTTGAAGATTTGACAGAAACCCAATTTTTTTCTGATACTGAAAAAAACAGCATACGAGTTTAACATAGGCAGAAGTCCTCTACATCAGCGCTTGTTCTGCTCACGATGGGCCAAGCTTCTCAATGAGGTCTGTTACACATCTTGATCAGTATTGGACATACATACCCAGTCCTTCTAAAGAAGCAGAATAACCAAGGCAGTACTTTGACCAAAACACTTTCTTCCTCAATTTAGTCAAAGCTTGTCATCAGTCATTTCTAGAAACTGAGCATAGACATCCCTTGAGCATTCCCCTTTTTGGTTGAATAAGAATTTGTAGTAGCTACCATCTGCACATATTGCTGAAACAAAAAAACAAAAAAGGCTTGTTTTACAGCCTATAAAGCACTAGTAGCTCTAGCACATTACTTTCGTGTGCACCTTTTTGGAAACTCACTGTTCTCAACCCAATAGGACACACCTTGTTCAGCATTAGTTTGGCTGGCAGCCTGGAGAAAGTTACTGTCTATAAGATGTTTGTCCTAAACAGCAATCAGTGCAAGGAACCTTTTGCTGTTTGCTCAAAGCCCACATTATTGGTCACACACCCTACTTCAGGGGTGGGCAAACTACAGCCCACCAGCTATTTTAATCCAGCCCTCAAGCTCCCTATAGGCACCAGGGTCTGGGGCTTGCCCCACTCTGGTGCTTCAGTTGGGGAGCAGGGTAAAGGGCTACTCCGTGTGACTCCCAGAAGCAGCAGCAGCATGTCCCCCCCGTCAGTCTCTTACATATAGGGGCAGCCAGGGGGCTCCACCCACTGCCCCCACAGCTCCCCTTGGCCAGGAACCATGGCCAACGGGAGCTGCAAGGGCAGCACTTGCAGACAGGGCATGTACAGCAGAGGCCCCTGGCCATGCCTCCACCCAGGAGCCAGAGGGTGGACATGTTGCTGCTTCCAAGAGCTGCTTGAGGTAAGTGGTGCCCAAAGCCTGCACCCCTGAGCTACCCCTCCATGCCCCCAGCCCTGATCCCCCTTCTACCCTCCAACGCTGTTGTCCCAGCCTAGAGCCCCCTCCTGAACGCCTCATTTCTGGCCCAACCCCAGAGCCTGCACCCCAACCCCCAATTTTGTGAACATTCATGGCCTGCTATACAATTTCTATACCCAGATGTGGCCCTCAGGCCAAAAAGTTTGCCCACCCCTGTCCTAGTTCTCATTGGCACAGATCCTATGCGAGCCTGAGGGCCTGGCCCACGATGAAGGTTTGCTTGCTCACTTTTCCAGACAGCACTGTCAAAGTTGTTACTGTGATCCCTCCCTCAGACTGACAGGCTCCAGTGTCTTAGCCAGTCATCCTTTACAGTATTAGATAGATTAAAAAACTAGTCACTTGTGGAAGAGCTTGCCAGGGCTTGCGTTTCAAACAGAACCCTTGGGGGAAGTTCAGATAACTTACCTATGACAGCATTTGGCTCTGTTCCAAAGGCACAAATGCATGGAGAGCCTGAGGGAACCTGGAATTTGGAAAAGCTCCATTTGGAACTGAAGTATTTGGGGAGGAAGCTGGCTGAGGCCAAACTGGAAAAAGAAAAAGGATGTACATAAAAGATCCACCACAGTTATTCTGATGCCACTTCCTTGATTGTTATGGTACAGATCCAAATAAAGACCTGTACCCCCAGCAGAGTCTGTGTCCCATAAAAAGGAATACCAGAAACACCATGAGGTCCACTAGGGACTCCACTAGTGCTATATAGATGCTTTGGGAGGCACTCACATATCTGTGTTTGTTAGGTGGCAGTATAAAAGCATACAATACATCGATATCTTTGGTTTCTTATCTTCCTCTTTTATTCATGCAACATAGCAATGATTACTCTTCAATGTCAGTGAACTGAGTTTTTGCCTCATTAAATGCTTCTATGGGGAAAAAAGCTTCATTCTGAAACAACTTGGGGGAGGGGGAGAAACAGTCTTGCTAGCACGTGTTTAATACTGACCATTAAAACCACAAACGATCTCAAACCAATAGGCTAGAGAATGGATGAAAGCCTACCTAGACTGCTTGTTCCTTTTGGGGTCTTCTGCAGCAAAAATATGCACTGTGCCATGGTCACTTGATACACAAATTAGGGAAGCATCCTGATTGAAGTTAATGCTGTAGACACAAATAATTGCAACAGATTTTTATTAGCCTTCATACACCATAGTAGCTTGATTTGTAAGGTGTGTATGTATTGCATTTAACCTAGAGTTAGAAAAAGGAAACACTTTGCACTTCACAAACACTAATTAGGCCTGCACATACAACCTGCATTTAAAAAGGAACAAAATGTAGTTAGGCTAGGCACCTTGTGCCTTTGAAAAATCTTCCCTGTGGTGCTTTGTGTAATCTCAGCACAAAAAGATACCAGACACATCAAAAGATGGAGAAAGTACATTCAGAAGGGAGAAAAAAATTTAAGCTTACCAGTAGATATTAGCTGCTTGTGAACCTCTTCGTAACTCCTGGATTAAATGCCCTGATGAAGTATCAAATATTCTTATGAGAGTCCCCTGGAAAAGTAATGAAACACTTTATTAGTTAAAAACTTCTTCCTCCTTTACTATCCTGTATTAATAAAGTATTGCAAGCGCATCCCATGCAATCCAACATCCTGAAACACTAGTATCTTGCTAAGAATATCAAATCCTAATTGACTTGTGTGTGGACTACTTTTATCCCATTATGAACCAGGAGGATCCCTCATTAAAGGTTATGCTTAAGATTTGAAAGTACTGGAGTCTTTTGTTCACACCACGGGTCTATTTTATGGCATGGGGCCTTGTTTAACCAATGTCAGCAAAACTATTTAGTAATGTACAGATGACCAGTTGTAACATTCTGAAATGTTACCGGAGTCTTGATATTGGTTTATTGGAACAGATTTCCAATAAACTGGGCAAACATTCCAATCATCCATTTCTCACATTTAGAAATCATCCTCCTCAGTGACTACTCTGCATATTTCTCAATTAAACCAAGACCAGACAGCATAAAGCAGGAAAATCCACAAGTTTAGTTTATTGTGTTGGAATCTTCTGGACGGATTCCTTAAGTACTCTTCTCCAAGCTAATATTTCTCTCACCACCTGGCATCAGGCAATCCCCATGACAAAGCACTGTCCCATTTCAGTAAACCAAGCCATTCAAGAGACCCAATAAGAAAGTCAAACTGCACTCCCTCAGAATACCACATTCATGTCAAACCAACCTCATAGCTTTCTTTGACAGTGTAACAAGCCTTGTGGATGGTTGGGAAAAGCAGTAGATGTGCTATATTTTGAATTTAGTAAAGCTCTTGATACTGTCTCACATGACCTTATAAACTAGGAAAATACAACTTAGATGGAGCTACTATAAGGTGGGTGCATATCTAGTTGGAAAACTGTTCCCAGAGAGTAGTTATCAATGGTTCACAGTCAAGCTGAAAGGGCATATCAAGTGGGGTCCCACAGGGATCAGTTGTGGATCTGGTTCTGTTCAATATCATCATCAGTGATTTAGATAATGGCCTAGAGAGTATACTTAAAGTTTTGTGGATAATACCAAGCTGGAAGAGGTTGCAAGTGCTTTGGAGGATAGGACTAAAATTCAAAATGATCTGGACAAACTGGAGAAATGGTCTGAAGGAAATAGAATGAAATTCATTAAGGACAAGCGCAAAGTACTCCACTTAGGAAGGAACAATCAGTTGCACACATACAAAATGGGAAATGACTGCCTAGGAAGGAGAACTACAGAAAGGGATGTGGGGGTCATGTGGATCACAAGCTAAATATGAGTCAGTGTAACACTGTTATGCAGAAAAAAACCAACCCCACAACACACACCACCATCATCCTGGGCTGTATTAGCAGGAATGTTGTAAGCAAGACATGAGAAAAAAATTCTTCCACTCTACTCTGTGCTGATTAGGCCTCAACTGGAGTACATGTCCAGTTCTAGGCACCATGTTTCAGGAAAGATGTGCTCAAATTGGAGAAAGTCCAGAGAAGAGCAAAAAAAATGATTAAAGGTCTAGAAAACATGACCTATGAGGGAAGACTGAAAATATTGGGTTTGTCTAGTCTCAAGAAGAGAAGACAGGGGGGACATAACAGTTTTCAAGTACATAAAAGGTTGTTACAAGGAAGAGGGAGAAAAATTGTTCTCTTTAGCTATTGAGGATAGGACAAGAAGCAATGGGCTTAAATTGCAGCAAGGGTGATTTAGGATGGACATTAGGAAAATCTTACTGTCAGGGTGATTAAGCACTGGACTAAATTGCCGAGGGAGCTGGTGAAATCTCCATCATTGGAGATTTTTAAGAGCAGGTTAGTCAAACACCTGTCAGGGATGGTCTAGATAATACTTAGTCCTGCCTTGAGTGCAGGGGACTGGACTAGATGACCTCTCGAGATCCCTTCCAGTCCTATGATTCTATGTAAACATGTATTTAGTCTTAAATAGAAGACCAATTCAAACATGTACAATAAGACCACTTTTAAAAGAGAATAAATAGTGCTAGTTACTTTGTTTTGAAGTACTGTACCACTTTCATCTGAGGGAAGTCTAGTACACAATACGGTCCCTTGAAAATGGGAGTTACAGCCAAAATTACTGCATGCATTTATTTCTCATCGCCCACATCAGTAAAGGGTAGCCTCCTTTTATCAAGTTAATCTAACTTTGTAAGTAATACCAACTTTTAGACAATGCTTATAGAACATTCAATAAGCAGTGTGGTTTGAAATGGTTGCCTACCTCATCGATCATTATTGACGGTCCCTTACGCATGCTCTTACCTCAGTTTACACATATGGATTAGCCACTTAAAGTTATCAGGAGCTATGCTGTCAACCTGGAGGAGAACAGTAGTCTCCCCAGTCTACATTCAATCACTAACTTTCATCTCACTCTTTGTCCCTCTGGCTTTTCATCTCTGTCATTCTCCTTCCCTTTAGGGACAGGATTGGATTTTTAATAATTTTTAAAAGTTTAATCTTAATTTAGGAAAGACTGTCAGTTTTTTTTTTAAGCATTTGGCGCTACTGGAATGTATATTAATACAGCCAAGATTCTAAAAAGACAGTGGCTTGAGAGCTTATTTCAGTTGAAGGATAGGAGGAAAGGTAGCAAAGAGTATAGCTAGGATTTGGCTTTTCATTCCTCCAGTTTCTCTAAAGTAGAGTTCAGACTGTATTTAGTCTTCCTGGTGTCTCCATATACATGGGGCCTCTTGTGAAGCACTCTGCCTTGCATTCTTTCCACTCTGCTCTTCAAAACGGTAGAGGAAACAGTCTCCAACATAGTGATCAAATATGTTCCTGGATCTGAAGCTAAAAATCAAGTTCAAGCTGAACTGAAGCCTAGATAGTAGACTAGCTAGTACAGCACCTGACAGACTTGTAGAATGCCCTCCCTTCCAGAAGTGAGCTTTTTAGTTAATAGTTTGACCAGTTACACGTTTGTATGTCCATGTACAAGACGGTCAGGGATAGTGGAAGATGACAATTTTCTGAAACTTTAGGCTCAAGGATGTTGTCTTTCAGTAAATCCATGGATTCCTTAGAAGCAAATTAAGACTCCAGTCATGGGTGGCAGGTATCAAACGCAGGGGAAGGCTAAGCCTACCCAAACTGCCTGCATGGCCCCGCCCACACTCCACCCCCAGACCGCCTCCTGCTTCCCACTGCGCTCTGCTGCAGCTCTTCCTTCCCATGGTGGAGTCCGGCCAGGGAGCCCAGACAGCTGTGGGGAACCGCAGCAGCCCTCCATCTGTCTGGGGTGCAGGGGGACTGAGAGCAGCCCCCAGCCCGTGTCCCCACCACCAGGGCTCCCCAGTCACCCAGGGCAGGAGGAAGGTCTGTGACTCCATGCTGGCTCCCCACAGCTGCCCACGCGGCTCTCCGACTCAACTCTGGACGGGGGAGGTCCGGGGGCCTCAGAGCCGCAGCCCGGTCACGGTAAGAGCCTTGCAGGCAGCTGTGAGGAGCTGCAGACCCTCCACCTGCCCTGGATGGGGGACCCAGGAAGCACGGACATGGGTCGGGGGCTGCTTGGGCCCCCCGCACTGTGGGCAAGTGGAGGGTCCACTGTGGCTCCCACAGCTGCTCAGCTCTTATCATGGCCAGGCTGCAGCTCTGCGGCCCACCCTGGGCCGAGCCAGGTTGGGAAGAGCTGCGTGGGCAGCTGGGGGGAGCCTGGGTCCCTCCAGCTGCCCTGGGCGGGGGGGCCTAGGACATGGGCAGGGGGCTGCTTTTGCCTCCACCTCAGGTAGGGGGCCCCAGCCTTTCCCACTTTTGGGAGGGCTGGAGGTACTGGGGGCCGGCCTGCAGTCAGGGACTCTGCGCTGTCTGCCCGCTGGGCGCTCTGGAGGGTGGAGTCCTCTGGGCTCCAGTGGGGGAAGGGGTCAGGCGGTGGGATAGCCTCCCCAAGCCTGTGGTTCACCTGCCGCCCATGAGTCCAGTCTAGTAAACAAAGCCTGTTCTTGGCTCAAGATAGCTGGACTCAATTTGAATAAGTCCATTGGGTTACTGAATGAAGTAATGTCTCAGCTGAGAACTGCTAGAGAGTCATGCCAGATCTCTAGGGAAGTATCCAGTTTTGCTGAGGGAGCAGTAAAGATCAATGGGAAAAATTCTGTGCGCACTAGGTTCCTTAAGACTTAGTTTTCCAGTAGTTGCAGTGTAACAAAGCATTTGTGCCATTAATATTAGGACCATATAGTGTATTCATAATATAGCCACTGATATAGAACATTTGATTATTTGCTTACTTTTTCTGATGCTGTTGCAATTCTTGTTCCCTGCAGGTTTAAAGCTATACAGCTCAAGACTCCTTCATGAGCTGGTATGTCTACAGGAGGCTTTTCTGTATTAGCCAGATCCACTATCTGCACATGCCCAGTATGTGTTCCAGGGAATGCAAGAAGGGAATTATTACTATTTGGACACAGAGACCTAAAAACAAAATAGACAAAAAAGGAGCAATTTTTTTAAAAGGCTTTGAAAATACATAAACCACACCACACACACTAGTTCTTACAATACACTACAATAATTTTAACAAAAGGAAATCCTAATGTCACGTCTTAAATTTAGAAATACAGTTTTGAAGTTTACTACAAAAAGTGAAGACATAAGGTTAAACAAGCTTCTAGTATCTCCAAATATAATCCAGCAGTAAGTGCAGTGCATGTACAAGCGAATGGGCGATGGGGGGGGGGGGGGTGTTAAAAAAGGAGCATTGCAAATTAAACAGAGTGATCTCTGGGACTGCAGTTCATCCTACAGTACAACCAGGACAGCCCATGCTAGGTCTAAGAATCTGGACATTTTCAGCAAGTAGCTTTACAGGTTTGATGTACTACCGTAAGGTGGACCAAAGCCTATAGAAGTCTGAAGAAAATATCACCTTGCCAAAATTTAAAAAAAAAAAAAAACAGGATAACAAAATATATTTTTAGAATAAAATTGAAGTTGGAGGGGCAAAATTAGTTTCAACTATGTATTAACTCAGAAAGCCAATAAATAAAAAATCCGAAGCCAGACTAAGATGCCCCATCTTCTTCTGGCCCCCTCAGACTTCGAGCTAGTACCTATTTACTGAAATGGTATTTACATGTCTCTTCTGAATTTGGCCCGTTAAGTCTAAGTGGTAAGTTGGTGCAAGTCACACCAGTGGGGCAGAAGTGCATTCTGACGGGGGGGGGGGGGAAAACACAAACAGGAAGGTGTAACAAGGATCAAGTTAAAATAGGAGATCCTCTAATTTAGACCTTCTGGCTCCTTGGCCTTTAAATTGGTGCAATTTATGTGCAAATTACACCACCATGCACACATCACCTCCAAGTCTGACCCAGAAATGCCAGTGACATTATTAACAGCCATGGCAGCCTTTTGAAAATCCCTATCTCAGCTTATTAATGGTAGCATAGATTTTAAGTACTTTTGGACAGGGCTATGCCTCCGTACACATGCACATGTGTACACACACACTGCCTAGTTCAATGAGAAGTAGAATTTCTATAGCATGCACCACACTTGGATACTTAATCTGAAAAGCTCAGCAGTGATTTAAGAGCACTTAGTTCTCCAAGACAGTGAGGAGTATGTGGAGAGAGACTGTATTACAGACAATACCAGTGTTATAAAGACTGAAAGGACTGATAATTAAGTGCAGTCTTCTTAGTAGAGACAAGGAGGGTGAGGTAATATATTTTATTGAACCAACTTCTCTTGGTGAGAGACAAGTGTTTTAGAGCTCTTCTTCAGGTCTGGGAAATGTACTCAGAGTATCACAGCTAAATACAAGGTGGAAGAGATTGTTTAGTGCAGCATTTCTCAAATGCGGCCATTGGCCACATGTGACCACCAGGGGCTTTTCTTGTGGCCATGGCCTTCTCAACTGTTATGGGGGCGGGGGGGGGGCCCCACGGGATGACTGGCCCCTGCCCCTCCCCCTCCCTGGTGCACCTGGATACACTGCCTTGGTCTTGATTGGTGGGGCCACCAACAGGGGTTGGGCCCTGCCCCCCCTCCGAAGACAGGTGGGGCACAACACTGGAGTTGCAGCTAGTGAGTTCCCTACCTTCCGAGGGGCAGTGGGACTCAGGCTTTGGGCTTCAGTCCTGGGGTGGTGGGGTAGCAGGCGGTAGCTGCGGGGCTTCAGGCTCCAGCCCTGGGCTCTGGCTGCATGGTGGGAGGCCCCAGGCTTCGGGCTCTGTCCTCTGGCCACGGAGCTTCAGGCTCTGGCTCACCGCTGCCTCCCTGGCCCACACTGCCTCCTCCAACTCCAACCCCCCCCCCCCACCCCCCCACCCCATCCAGGGCTTAATTTGTCCTCAAACTTGCCAGGGCTGAGTAAATCTGCCGTGAAAAGTGATACGTGTATGTTTGTTAATATCACTTTTCACAAAAAAGACTTACAAGCTAGCAATAAATAAATTACAATGATTAGGACGTGTATGTGTGCATATTTGTTTTTCCTAAAGCTAATTAAGTATTTTAGCAAGAGTTAGTGGCTGCACTCTGAGGCCACCAAATAATTTGTCCTGAGAACCCCTGGTTTAGTGTAATTAGTTCACCTTGAATGGTCTCTTAGATTAATGTGTGTTAAGTGGCCCATTAACACCTTCCCAGCCATAGGATGGAAAGGATGGGGGGGGGGGAGGAAAGGCTGGAGGGTTGTAGTGGGTTATAGATTGTTGTAATAAGCCATAAATTCAGTAGCTCTAGGCAATCCAGGATTTTTAAATGTCTAGCATATGAATTTAAGCACCCAGGGTCATCTTTTGAAGGTGTTGTGCAGATTTTCTTTGAGGATGAAGATTGAGAGGTCAGATAGAGGAATCACTTTGTGGAGGAGAAAAAAAAAACCCAAGTGATAGGGTGTCTTATTTTCTGTGCAAGTTCATTTGAGCACAGTGATTGTCTCGTTTCAGCCACATAGTTGTTCTTGGGGCATTTAGAGCACTGGATGAGGTACACCACTTGTTGGAATAGGAGTGTGTAGGACCCATGGATCTTGAAAGGTGGTTTTTTGGGGGAGGGGGGCATTGATCATCGTAACTGTGGAGGAGATTTGTCTGCAGGTTGTGTGCCTGTTGTTCTGGCAGGGTCTGGTGCTGCTTTGAGTTGGTGTGTCCTGGTCTGTGAGGAGCTTGCTGTTGAGGAGCTTGGAGAAGTTGGGGCGCTGTTTGAAGGCCAGAAGAGGGAGGGGTATTTATTTCAGAATGTGGTCCCCATCGAGTATGGTTTGTAAGTGCTTAATGATACCCATATGGGTTCCACTGTGGGGTGGTAGGTGACAACTGGGACTGTGCAGTCGGGAGGGGATTATTTCCATATTGGAACAGGTTCTCTTGGTATTTGGGTGGCCTGTTCCATGATGTGAGCTTTAGTAGGAACTATCCTTGATCATTAGTATTCTGTGCTAGAAAACTCATCCATTTTCAGAGCACACAGATTTGTAACTTTACAAGTACTGTGCAGAAAAGGGCAGTACCATCTTTCTTTGACAAACCAAACCCATGTATAATAAAAATGTAGATTAAGTGAGAGAACTTTCCTGCAATAAAGTGTTATGAAGCATTGTGAAATAGACTTTATGCTAACAGTTTGCAACAAAAGCATCATTCCACAAGTGTATGATTGTAATGTTTCAAAACAACTCATTGTTAATTAAATTAAACAAAGTGAATAAAGCAAGGAATTTGAACTAGATGAGTAATGTAATGATAAAAATGGGACAGACTCAAAAGAAGAGTAACAAGGGCCAAAAAAAGAACACCTACCTTCCCCCACTTTAAGTACACTACTAACCTTTAGGGTTGTAGCAGGTTTCAAAGACATGCAACTGGTGGGGATTGTGTGTGAATGTGAAAACTTTAATCATTGAGTCCAAAACTACCACAATTCTGAAACAGATAAAAAAGGGAAGCACTTATGTCTTTTCAATCAAGAGCAGGGAAAGGTGACAGAGACAGATACACACAGAACTACTAATGCATAATTATTTCAATTGTACAATGCCTTCAACATACTTTAATTTGATTCTTACACTTTTACCCTCCCAACCAACAGGAACTGCAGTTCCTGCAAAACCACTTTGTCATGGCTGAAGGTTAATTAACAAGACAGAAAGCAGATAGGTGCCAGCTGTTCACAAATTCAAGCAGGGGTTCCTGCTACAGACCTACAGGAACCCCTGTAACACTCTTCTGTACATGAGAAAGCAGAAAGTTTCAGTGGTAAGCTATACACCAATCTACTTGAACTCTGATCCACTCACCCTTTTAAAAGCTTGTCCAAAAGCCCCATTTTAAATAGATTTCTAGTTGCAGACATATGCTTTAAAGAATTTCCTTTCATAAACTGAGAATATCTCAAAAACACCTTTACACATAACAGACAAATAACGCCTTGCACATGATAAATTTTTACTTATACCTACCTATCTCTTCGCAATTTAACTGCTTTGACTTCTGTTGAAAATTCTATTTCAATAACTGTCTTCTTTTTCAGATCATCCCAGATCATCACTAAAATGGTGGAAAAGATCCCATCAGAACAGCAGTAATATCTCATTTCAGATTTCTAAAAAGTTTGACACAATCTCTTCCTAACTGGAAAGCACTTGTATCAGTTTGATAAAGTGACAAGAAGAGCTATTTGTTGGACATTGGTCCTAGTTTTGTATTCAGCCTGGGCTTACTGCAGTGGATGATTGCTTTTCCCCCCTAAATTAAGTAGTAAAGAATTAAGACGGAAGCACAATTGTCGAGGTATTACTATAACATTAATATCTCAAGTGTTTCCAGAGTGCTTTACAAACTATGTACAAACCAACCAACAAAAAACCCTCACCTTACTGATCTCTGAAATGCAACCAACTCTGTAGAGCAGGGGCGGGCAAGCTTTTTGGCCTGAGGGTGGCATCGGATTTCAGAAATTGTATGGAGGGCCAGTTAGGGGAGGCTGTGCCTCCCGAAACAGGCAGGCGTGGCCTGGCCCCCGCCCCCATCCGAACCCCTCTCCCCCATGTCTCGCCCCCAGACAGCGCCCCCGGGACTCCTGCCCCATCCAACCCCCGCTGTTCCCTGACAGCTCCCACCCCCACCCCCGGATCCCTGCCCCATCCATCTGCCCTTCTCTCTGTCCCTTGACTGCCCCCCACCACCCCATCCAACCCCACCTCCTTCCTGACTGCCCCCCCCCCAGGACCCTGACCCCATCCAACCACCCCTTCTCTCCGACTGCCCCCAGAACCCCTGCTCCCATTCAACCCCCCTGTTCCCCACCCTCTGATTCCTAACATTCTGTTTGCTTTTCTTACTGCCACTGAACACTGCGTGGACGTCTTCAGAGAACTATTCACGATGACTCCAAGATCTCTTTCCTGATTAGTTGTAACTAAATTAGCCCCCCATTATATTGTATGTATAGTTGGGGGGGGGGGTTCCCCCCCCCATGTGCATTACTTTATATTTATCCACATTAAATTTCATTTGCCATTTTGTTGCCCAATCACTTAGTTTGGTGAAATCTTTTTGAAGTTCTTCACAGTCTGCTTTGGTCTTAACTATCTTGAGCAGTTTAATATCATCTGCAAACTTTGCCACCTCACTGTTTACCCCTTTCTCCAGATCATTTATGAATAAGTTGAATAGGATTGGTCCTAGGACTGATCCTTGGGGAACACCACTAGTTACCCCTCTCCATTCTGAAAATTTACCATTTATTCCTACCCTTTGTTCCCTGTCTTTTAACCAGTTCTCAATCCATGAAAGGATCTTCGCTCTTATCCCATGACAACTTAATTTACATAAGAACCTTTGGTGAGGGACCTTGTCAAAGGCTTTATGAAAATCTAAGTACACTATGTCCACTGGATCCCTCTTGTCCACATTTGTTGACCCCCTTCAAAGAACTCTAATAGATTAGTAAGACATGATTTCCCTTTACAGAAACCATGTTGACTTTTGCCCAACAATTTATGTTCTTCTATGTGTCTTACAATTTTATTCTTTACTATTGTTTCAACTAATTTGCCCGATACTGACATTAGACTTACCGGTCTGTAATTGCCGGGATTGTCTCTAGAGCCCTTTTTAAATATTGGGGTTACATTGGCTATCTTCCAGTCATTGGGTACAGAAGCTGATTTAAAGGACAGGTTACAAACCATAGTTAATAGTTCTGCAATTTCACATTTGAGTTCTTTCAGAACTCTTGGGTGAATGCCATCTGGTCCCGGTGACTTGTTACTGTTAAGTTTATCAATTAATTCAAAAACCTCCTCTAATGACACTTCAGTCTGTGACAAGTCCTCAGATTTGTCACCTACTAGGACAGCTCATGTTTGGGAATCTTCCTAACATCCTCAGCCATGAAGACTGAAGCAAAGAATTCATTTAGTTTCTCCTCAATGACTTTATCGTCTTTAAGTGTTCCTTTTTTTTAATCTCGATCGTCCAGGGGCCCCACTGGTTGTTTAGCAGGCTTCCTGCTTCTGATGTACTTAAACATTTTGTTATTACCTTTTGAGTTTTTGGCTAGCGGTTATTCAAACTCCTTTTTGGCTTTTCTTATTACATTTTTACACTTAATTTGGCAGTGTTTATGCGCCTTTATATTTACCTCACTAGGATTTGACTTCCACTTTTTAAAAGATGCCTTTTTAGCTCTCACTGCTTCTTTTACATGGTTGTTAAGCTATGGTGGCTCTTTTTAGTTCTTTTACTGTGTTTTTTAATTTAGAGTATACATTTAAGTTGGACCTCTATTATGGTGTCTTTGAAAAGTGTCCCTGCAGCTTGCAGAGATTTCACTCTAGTCACTGTACCTTTTAATTTCTGTTTAACTAACCCCCTCATTTTTGCATAGTTCCCCTTTCTGAAATTTAATGCCACAGTGTTCGGCTGCTGAGGTGTTCTTCCCACCACAGGAATGTTAAATATTATATTGTGGTCACTATTTCCAAGTGGTCCTGTTATAGTTACCTCTTGGACCAGATTCTGCACTCCACTCAGGACTAAAATCGAGAATTGCCTCTCCCCTTGTGGGTTCCTGTACCAGCTGCTCCAAGAAGCAGTCATTTAAAGTATCAAGAAATTTTGTCTCTGCATTTCATCCCGAGGTGACATGTACCCATTCAATATGGGGATAATTGAAATCCCTGACTATTACTGAGTTCTTTATTTTGATAGCCTCTCTAATCTCCCTTAGCATTTCATAGTCACTATCACTGTCCTGGTCAGGTGGTCGATAATAGATTCCTACTGGTATATTCTTATTAGACCATGGAATTAGAATCTCTATGGATAGTATGGAACATGTGGATTCATTTCAGATTTTTATTTCATTTGATTCTACATTTTTCTTTCACACTAAGATGTGGGGACTGGATGCCTTAATTGAAGAGAGAGTCTTTCACTTTCAAGTCAACTGGTTTGAGTAGGTACATCAGTGTTGATGGTTTTTATCAGATTTAAAGACATATGAATGCAAATAGCTGAAGTTGCAGCAATTATGATGAAATACAGGCCACTTCACTGCTACCACATTATGAGCATTCATTGTAACCTGACAGTGTCAAAAAAAAACACACACTAAAATGGCCAGCACCTTATAATTTAGCACTGAGAGCAGGCCAGCTTTACTGACTTGATAACAAGGGCTTAGCAAACAATTGAAAAACCTCCAAAACTAAGTGCCAATTTTTCAGTCTTTGTGCATCTCAGACCAGCAAGTCCTCCAGTTTAGAAAGACTTGGTCACAGAGGAGGAGCTTAATTAATATTTTGTTAGTTTTCGTCAAGTTCTCTAAACATGGCAGGCACAATAATGAATATAACTATGGCTTCCGGGAAAGTTTCCAATATTGTCAAGATTGAAAATGAATTGTAATACCATTACTGCAAGAAATCTGTGAAGATTTCCCCCAGCCCTCTCAGACAGAGGTTTTTAAAAATTGTTAAAACGTATTAGAAAGTTTTAGCCAATATACAAAATCATTGGCCAGGCTTGCAGCTCTGTCAGGGTTCCTTTCTATTTTTGCATGATTGATTTTTATTGGCATGCAGGTCTGAGTGATGGTGAAATTTCACCATCACAAATGCAAGCATTCCAGAGTAGGTTTCTTTAGTGTTTATTTTCAACATCTTAGAAAATGGTGAGCAAGCCATTCACCAAGTAAAATGATTTAGAAAGAGCCACAGATGTTCCAAAGTAAGCATGACAGAAGTAGAGTCTGGGGTCAAATTCACGAGCAGGCACAATTCCCATTGGCTTAAGAGGAAGATACACATTATTCATTGAACTTAAAATACTAAAACAATTTTAGGCAGGTTGCAACTCAAAGGCTACACACAGACTTTCTGGATTCTATAAAAAAAAATTTAGTTTGAGATTTCTTGTTGGACACAAAGATGCCAGAAACATTTATGAAATATGTTCCTTAGTGCTCAACACTGTACCTTTGTTAGGTGGATATTTTGGCTTTTTCCCTCCACCAACTAATGCTAAATAGTTGCACCGAAACAACATTTCAACATGGCCAACGCCTCCTTCTAGAAATTCTGTAAAACAAAAAAAATGAAATTTGTAAATATACTCAGCACTTAATTTCACAGCAGAATTGGTCTAAGATAGCATTGGAACATTTTCTTCTTTACAGAAAGTGTGACATTGTAGAATTTACTATAAAAGTGCAAAATACAGTTGAGGTCAAGTCCATGTTAACAGGCCTTTTACTGTATTGCCACAAGAAAATGCTTCATTATAGGACTAAGGCTATTTCATAAGGTAGATAACTGAGAGATACTCTGTGGAGATCTCCTCCTGTCCCCATCTGCAGGGGCAGCTCTATGTATTTTGCCGCCCCAAGCACGGCAGTCGGGCTGCCTTTGGCAGCATGCCTGCGGGAGGTCCACCGGTCCCGCACTTCGGCATACCCGCCACCGAATTGCCGCAGGACCAGCGGACCTCCTGCAGGAATGCCACCGAAGGCAGCCTGACTGCCACCCTCACGGCGACCAGCAGGCCTCCCCCGCGGCTTGCTGCCCCAGGCATGCACTTGATGCGCTGGTGCCTGGAGCCGCCCCGCCATGTGGATACTAAAGAGAATCAAAAGAAGAGTGATTATTCTTAGCTACAATTAACAGTTTTTTCAGCAGAGACCACCACACAGGACACTTAGATATTCAAAATTGTTTATGATTGCAAAAAAAAGTATGATGTCCCTCCCCCAACCAAATACTGAAGTATACTTTTTAAAATGGAAAACAAGAAGTTACTCATTTATGGTACGTATATATCGATGATCGCATTAAAATTAATTTCTCTTTTACGGTATGTTAACACTTCTTGCAGACAACAGGAAAGAAGAGGCTTTTTAGGAAGGATTTTGAGTGGGGAAAAGTGGCTTAGTAAATATAGATTAGGTAGGCATGCCATGTTTATGGGCAGTATTGAAAAAAGCAGATGAGATGATGAGGCATCAAAGCTAACATCAGATGTGATGGGAGAGATGTAAGAGAAAAGGGCAGAGGCACTTGTTACTATTTTATGCCATTTACTTTTTTGATTTCTTCTCAGTTTATGCAATTAAACTAAACAAAAGTAAAACTTTATTCTAGCCAGTTTCACTTTTTGGTTCTCAAAATTCTATCATCCTTCCATACAGTCTTCAGGGGCAAAATTGAGCGGTTCTTAAATCTCCCTCTGCACAGTGAGCTATATGGTCACCAGTATCTGGTGGAAGAAAGTTCCATAGCTGTAGGGCAGCCACTCAAATTCAATCCCCTCCCCCCACGAGTCTCATTTTCAAAACTATTAATTTTATTGGCTCCCGTCTCTGCAGTTAATACTAACCAGGGCTTTGTACTTAACAGTGCTATAAGCGCCTCAATTCTAGTGAGCTGCAAAACGTTACTTGGCATATGTAAGAAAGTTCTCTTGGGCAGGGCACAGTAGATCAGCATGTTGACCTGGTATTGGACAGGTAGCCAGTACAGCATACAGAACAATGGGGTTGAGGGGGAATGTGCTCAATCTATTTTGCTCTGAAGATGAACCAACACATGCACATCCATCTGGAGCTTCTTCATGGCATTCACTTCCATCCCCAAGTAGCAGTGAACCATCTGGACTAGGAAATAATGAATGCTTTGGTCCAATGGGAAGGAACTTTAAGCTAAAAGCGCCATTTGGGTATCCAAGAGTAGGAGTCCAGAAGGACACTTTAGTCCAGCATCACACTGATGATCAGTGGACAAGTGCCCTAACATTACAGTTTTAGACTGTTAGACAATCTGTACTGGGGGGAATTACCAGCTGCCACCCCAAGAATGGACGGAACGCCGCCCCTTAGCACGTGCTTCCTCCGCTGATGCCTGGAGCTGGCCCTGTTACCAGCATCACTTCTGTCTTGCACAGATTAAGCTTCAACCAGATGCTTTTTAACCAAGTGTCTCTCTGACTCAGATACCAGGAAACCAGAGTGATGGTGCTGTCTGTGTTTAATGTAAAGGAATGACAGCCACTATGCTTGAGGGCAGTGTGAAAACAGTGTTGGATTATATACAATTCAAGTTTACAGACAGATATGGAGGAGCATGCACCACCAACAAGGCCTTCATGACAGGAGGTTTAGAAAAGAGACCTCTCCTTTGGAAGTCTCAGACAAAAGACGAATGAGAAGCAGACACCCAGGTTTCAGAGAAAGAGAGGAAATGGAGTTTAAGAAGATAGAAAGTCATGAATGACAGTGAGCTTTCTGAAGGCAGACTTTGAATTCTAGAAGGAATAGAAAGAGGAGTGGGATCAGAAAGGCTAGGGACGGGACAGATTAAAGAACATAGAGCCTGAGGGATGGGAAGCAAAATAGGTAGGAGTATACTCAGGAGTAAATGGTAGGAGTATACTCAGCACAGATGAGATTAAGATAGATATCACTAGCAGTTAGGAGGAGATACATCCCTCTTAGGACAACTAAAGGATGTGTGGACTGGAACCAGAGACCTCCACGCTACTTTAAGTTACAAGAGAATGCTTAAGAAAGATGACTGGAAAAGCAGTGAGGCTGTTAGGAAACCCTGGAGGCCTCACTGGTGGTCAAACAGGAGGGTATGAGAAGAGAAGGGGTTATATTTGAGGTACAGAAAACACTGCCATTTCTTTCAGAACAGATGCAGTCTGGCTCCCTCCACTGGTTAGAAGAATGGTTTTCGCTAAGTTTCTGTCGAGTTTTATTCTTGAGCAAAAACTGTATATAGGCTTTAACAGAACCACCAAAGCAGTTTTTACATGACAGGATCGGCTGAAAAAGCCCAATACAGATTACAACCTAGTCCTCTAGCCACTTGATGTGGAGTTTTCCCTTATAAAACACACCCCAACCTGTTGTTTAGGCTGTGACCTTAGAGAGCTACCTGAGTTTTTTCATACTTCCAATGTGTTGCTGACCCCCCCCCCTTCTACAAAAACAACAAGGAGTCTGGTGGCACCTTAAAGACTAACAGATTTCACCCACGAAAGCTTATGCCCAAATAAATCTGTTAGTCTTTAAGGTGCCACCAGACTCCTTGTTGTTTTTGTAGATACAAACTAACACGGCTACACCCTGATACTTGACTCCCCTCTAGTGACCAGTCTACAGAGGTTTCAGTCTGATGCTAGTGTCAAGATCACACACCTGAGTCTGTTAGCTCAGGCAATAGAGGATTACCAGAAGTTAAACTGCCAATCTAGAAGTGGCATGAATGAGACTCCTTGTGAAGCCAGTGGAACCCTTCTTGACTGGAAGGAAAGTCATTGGACAAGGGCTCAATGCAGGAAGAAAGTTACCCAGGCAAGAGCCCTGTGGAGAAGACAAGTAGGCTGGACTTTCAAAACAGAGCTAACATAGAAAAATGAGAAAGCATCCCACACCTTGTTTCTCTTTTTCTTTGAGAGGATCTGCATTATAAACTCTGAATCCATTTTCCATTCCACATGCAAAGCATCCTAAAACATAAAATGAAAAATATGCATTAATTATGAAATACAGGCAAAACAGAGTAAGTCAGAGGGCTGGGGGTCACTATTCAAGAGCTTTCATGTCAATGAAATTTATTTCAAGAAGACTGTTGCATATCTTTAGTAGTTCAAAATAGAAAACGTAAGTGGAAACTGTGCAAAGTTGGTTTTTCCTCACTTTGTTTCAAGGTTTGAAGTCCCTGGTGTTCTGTTTAAACAGGTGGTGAAGAAACAATGGAAGGAAAGGAGATATTATATCACATAGGAGGCAGTTTGATCATGAGTCAATGTGGGAGAAGGAAATCACAGTTTTGGTGTATTCTTACTGAAACTTACTCTCCCCAGTAATAGCTAGCACAGAAAACCCCTATATTCACTTCATGTACTAAAAAGGAGTCCTATTTCAAATATCCAGATTCCTAATTAAAACTTTACTACATTGTCTAACATGTTCGTTCCTGAAATAGGTGAGAATAGTTCTTTAGCTACCACGCTCTGAAGTCCTTTTCAGGATAGTGAAAGTTGGAAGTCCATCAGTTCCAATTAACTGTGGGGAACTAGTACCAGAGGGGTCCGTGTTAGTCTGGATCTGTAAAAAGCGACAAAGAGTCTTGTGGCATCTTATAGACTAACAGACGTATTGGGGAACTAGAGGAACTCAAGCAACTGACCTTATAAACTAAAGAATTTATAATATACAGAGATTTTACAGATCTGACCTTTTTTTTTTAAGCTGAAGTCCAGAATTGAGTTATGCAGATCTCTTAGATTGGGGGATGGGGGAGAAAAATGCCTTTTTAATGGATTCCTTCATACTCCCAGTGAGTTCTTCTGCTGTTTTATTCGATTTAAGTTAGTAAATACTAATGGTTCCACTTATCACAAGTAAGTAGTGAGTCATACTACCTGCCAGTATTGGACTAAGGCAGAACACATAGAAGCCATTAACAAGCATTCAGAGGTGGTAATTATTGTGCATGCAGAGATTGTTACAGAAAAAAATTAACTTGATAAAACAAATACACAATTTAAAAGTGAGATAAGGTGGGTGAGAAGAGCTCTGGGTAGCACAAAAGCTGGTCTTTCACCAAGAGAAGCTGGTTCAATAAAAGATATTACTTCATCCACCTGGTCTCTTGTATCCTGGGCCCAATCCAACTACAACACAGCAAACAATAATTTACAAGTGGCATACCAAAATTCATAGAGAACTTTGAGATACAAGGTCACAAAGTAATTGGAACAAGTTTGATTTTATTCCTCTGAAATTTTTTTAAACAACCTTTTATACAAAAATTGAAAACTTGTGTATTAAGTGTCTATCCATAAGGAACATGATTTGCTGATGTTTATTGTCCTGGTAATGTATGTAGCAACATTGTATGTAAAGTTATAAGATTCTACTGTATGATGTTAGTAAGGGCTAGTCTACACTAGAAGTGCTACAGTTCAGCTCTGCTACTGTAATGCGTCTGGTGATGACACTCTATGCCAAGATGAGAGCTCTCTCCTGTTGGCATAATAAAACCACCTCCGCGACAGGTGGTAGCTACATTGGCAGAAGCTCTCCCACTGACAAGCACTGTCCACACCAGCACTTAGGTCAGTTTAACTTATGTCACTCAGGGGGTGGCTTATTCACACCCCGGAACAACATAAATTGTGTGGAGATAGGGCTTGTCTACGCTACAGGTTAAGATATATTCCAAATCTGGGGAAGCAGCCACAAACCAGTTCCTCAGAGACAAAAGGCAAACTGGTGTCAACGAAATCAAATGGACCATCACCTGGTTAAGTGGCCATTCTTTGGCAAGAAAAAGGGTATGAGTGAGAAATTTACATCTTGGCAAAGGAACAGTTGGAGGTTCCCATCCCCACAGACTATGTCTCCTGAAACCCAGCAGGAGAAAATTCTCAAAAGAGGAAAAGGCACAAGAAGGGGAATAGATGCCCCAAAATATTCCTCCCTCTCTCTCTACTCACAGCAGCCACAACACCTGAGGAACAAAGAAAAAGCCTAGGACTGAGGAAGAATCCTGTCTGAAAGGAATTCAGCCGGTAAAACTGCTGAATTATGTGGTGAGAGACTTTTGTTTTGGATTCACTTAGCTTGTTGCATGCATTTTATCTTTTATTTCCTTGTAACCAATGATGACTTTTATACCTGGTTATTTTAATCACTTAAAATCTCTGTAGTTAATAAATTTGTTTTTATCTAAACCAGTGTGGGTGGATGGAAGTGTTTGGGAAACTCCATTTGAATGATACACACGAATCCTGTAATTTCTATTAATAAAATGACAGATTTATATGAGCTTGTGCTGCCCAGGACAGGGCTGGACACTACAAGATGTGCATTTCTGAGGGAAAGTCTGGGACTGGGAATTTGCTGATGTTGCTCTGCAGCATAATTCAAGAGTATCTGGCCATAGCACTCACACAGTATAGCTGGGAGTAATTTACATGCTGGAGTCTGTGTGTGAGCAGACCAGGTAGCAGTGTAAAAGGCATGCCAGGTTGGAGAATTGAGGGGAAACTGCTGTTCAACAGATTGAACCCCACGTAATGTCACAAACATCTACTCCAAAATAATAAAAACAAGGGTCTTGTCAGGCTCTGAGTTATAAACCACAAATTAATATCCACAAAACTATTAATGAAAAACCTTACTTCACACTTTCCTTCATCTTGCCAAACTATTTGCTCAGATCCCTATGTCCAATTGTTCCTGTATGTCAAAATAGCTTAGTTGTTCTGGCAGAGAGAGCCTGGAAATAAGGTTCAGACTGCATATTTTTCTCACTTTTGTAAACCCTTTATACCAAGCAGACATCTTATGGTATCTGTACTTTGTCTATAATGTTTATTATGGATACCTACAATTAATGAAGAGACATATCCCCAAAATGATTATATCTGGTACTCTAGATCAGTGTTCATTAATGACTGCCCCATGGACTGTCACTAGACCCTGAGATCTCCCTGACACAGTTTAGGAAGGCAGCAAGCCAGTCCCTGGGATCATTATGCCGCATAAATATATGCGGTGAAGCATCTGCATGCCACCAAGGATATTCAGAATCTTTTGACTATGGATCATCAACTATATACTGGAATTATTTTTACAGATAATTTTAAGATAGGTATGGCTGATATGGCATTTTAACTAGCTTGCATCAGCAAGTTATAAATTTCAGGAAAAATAATTTGTTGAGGACTGATAGCATCCTGTATTTGTATGCATGGACCTTCCAGGTCAGCAGTCAAGATAGTACTTGGGTATATGGAGAAATCCTTATCCCTCTCTCAGAGGGCTGAAATACTGCCAGAATTTTAAATTAACCCAATAGCCTATTAAGCTGTTTCAGTCTAGGCCAGCGGTAGGCAACCTATGGCACGCGAGCTGATTTTCAGTGGCACTCACTGCCTGGGTCCTGTCCACTGATCCGGGGGGCTCTGCATTTTAATTTAATTTTAAATTAAGCTTCTTAAACATTTTAAAAGCCTTATTTACTTTACATACAACAAT
The DNA here is from genome assembly GCF_011386835.1 of Chrysemys picta bellii. Classification (NCBI taxonomy): domain Eukaryota; kingdom Metazoa; phylum Chordata; order Testudines; family Emydidae; genus Chrysemys; species Chrysemys picta. The sequence goes on along the minus strand of NC_088802.1, from coordinate 38,492,264 downwards.
AGTTTAGTTATATATTATAGATTTATAGAAAGACCTTCTAAAAACTGGCACGTGAATCCTTACATTAGAGTGAATAAATGAAGACTTGGCACCCCACTTCTGAAAGGTTGCCGAACCCTGGTCTAGGCCAACAAAAAAGTTTGAGGGAAAGGAGATGGACGAAAATGACATTAGAAGTTTGTGCTGAGAACTTTGAATTGTTAAATCACTGGATTTTTTAGGGTATTCATTCTCTTTTCCTCAGTTTTATTGCCATCTTACTTTAAGAGACAGTTTCTTTTCAAATATGATCATCCACCAGCTTGATTAGTTGGAGGGGAGCCATTATACCATGCACAGGATGCAAGTTTGGGAGTGTCCTTAGGATTCCTGCTGACTGAGCTCATGGAAAGCAACAATTACAACAGGTGCACTACTCCTCACATTGATGTCAGCAGGTGCCACAGATTTTCAATAGGTGTAGTATCAGGCTTTTATTTCGCAAGCACTCATTGCCAGCAGACACCCAGGGCAACATAAGCAGCTACCTCTGCATCTGCTTTCAGTACTACAAAAATCATCAGACGAGACGAGAAAGGCCAATGATTTTCTTCACAGGCACTGATGTACTACTTTGTAGAGCACAACTTCAAGCTAAGCTTTGATATTTCTGCTTCGCTCAGTTTCTAAAAAAGTTCCATATGTGTGAGAGTGTATACACATGGAAAAGGGCAAATGGCTAATATTTACCAATCAAAAAAGTCTTTTTACTAACTATAATATTAAAGATGCTTTAATGTGTTGAACTGAGAGGCTTCTAGTCAAGCTAGATCCACAGCTTTATTTTGCCAGGTGTCATTGATTTGCAACATACATCAAGCTGACAAAGCAAAGGGCTAGTTCCACGAGCTGCAACTATGAAGTTATCTGACAAACCTTACAACTGGCTCTAAGGCTCTGTAGCTTTTTCCCCCACAAGGGAGAAATGTTATGTTAGCAGACATTAAAATTTGCTATAATGCCACTGCATGTTTTCTACAAAGGCAGACTCCCCAGGGTAAGGGAACTAGAAGGAAAGCTCAGACATTCCCAGGAAACTTAACTGAACACAATATATTTAGGGTATGTCTACACTGCAGCTGGGAGTGTGCTTCCCGGCCCAGGTAGACAGACTCCCACTAGCTTTGCTCGGCCTAGCTCACTAAAAATAGCAGTGTGGACATTACAGCATGGGCAGCAGGTCAAGCTAGCCACCTGAGCTTAGACCCAAAAGGTCAGATTGGCTCAGACTAGCCACCCAAGGCCAAGCCTATGCCCATATCACAATGTCCACACTGCTATTTACAGTGCACTAGCTCAAGCAAAGCTAGTGTAAGTCTGCCTACCTGGGCTAGGAGGCATGCTCCAAGCTGCAGTGTAGGAATATTTTCAGAGACCACCACAGCAGTTGCTGGAGTGGGAGAGAGAAGGAAACAAGAATGAGCTTTCATATTTAAGGGTTTTGTTTTTTTCTTGACAGTGAAAACTATGCAAGACAAGAGGATTCTAAGTTCATAGTCCAGAGGTTTGAGGAGGAGAGAAGTTTAACGAGCCAGCAGTTTATTCATCACTGCTACAAGCCTGATCCAAGAACTTTGCAATTATTGTATTTATTTGATTCTTTTAACCCTCACCTTTCTTTCTTTTTATAAATAAACCTTTAGATATTAGATACTAAAGGATTGGCAACAGCGTGATTATTGGGTAAGATCTGAGTTATATACTGACTGGGGTATGTGTCTGGTGCTTTGGGATCAAGAGAACCCTTTTGTTTGATGAAATTGGTTTTAAATAACCACTCATCATTAAGTCTAGTGTCTGGGTGTTGAATCCAGGACAGTAATACCCAAGGAGGCTGCATTTCTGACTTCTTGTTAGCCGGTGTGGTGAGACAGAAGTTTACTTTTGTTGCTGGATTGGTATATCGCATGGAGGAACAACACCGGTTTTGGTGTGTGTCCGCCCTTTTTCCCAGCAGCTTGTCCTGAATTTGGTATTCTCAGTTGTGACCCACGGAAGCATGGTGACAATCTCTGCTTCACATGACAAGCTGCTCTGAACCTTTCAGGTGAAAGAATGGACCAAGCAAAAGATGCAGATGTTGACTCGGACAGGAGGTATCATTACTACACTTTCAACTCTGTAACTTGTGTTTCCATAACCTACAGTAGCGCTTATGCCTGTGACAATGCCAAGTGACTTAGGAGCCCAAATCCCATTTTCAACAGTGGCTTAGGCATACAGAAGCCTAAGTTTCATTGAAGAAAATCAAACGGACTTAAATACTGTATAAAATTTTCAAAGGCCCCTAGAAGCATAAGTATTGTTTTCTTTACTTTTATCCTTTTTCTTATTTAAAGAAAAAAGTAGTACATTGTTTAATCTGCAACTATAACTTGAATTTGACTATTATTGGTGGAATGAGTACAGTCTGCCCATATTGACTCAGTGGTGCCAAAGTAAAAAGGGAGGGCTTGGAAGGGGCTGAAATGCTTGCCCTAGGAAGCGCCATTTTGCATAGAGGAAATCTTTTTACTTTAGGATCGAGGACACATAGATGTGTTGTTATATTGATGTCCAACAGCATCCTCTGATCTACGCACATTACTTAAGACTGCACGCTTTGTCTAAAACCTGTCAGCTGCGAAGTCAATTCTGCATCATGAGGTCTAACCATTTTGTTTTGCTCTGTTAGGCAGGCTCGAGAGAAAGGGAGAACAGCCTAATAGTTTGAACACAGGACCGACAGACAATTTCTAGATTCTATTATCAACTCTGTCATATGCAGTATGACACCAAGGGGGTAGTGGGTATAAAAGGAGAGGAATCCCTCAGTATGTGAAACCACTCCTTCCTTAGGAGACAAGATTATAAGGTTTCTTTTATTTGTTCATTAATTTGTGAAGTGCTTTGAGATCCTTGGACAGAAAACACTACAGAAGTTTGTTTTCTGTAGTGTTAAGATTAAGATTATATCGAACTTTAAATTAATCACAACATTTTTTGTCAAAGTTTTTAAGTACTTGACAGCACTTAGTCTTTTCTGTAAGACAATTAAACTTCAATGCAAAGGGATAGCTCAGTGGTTTGAGCATTGGCCTGCTAAACCCAGAGTTGTGAGTGCAATCCTTGAGGGGGCCGCTTAAAGATCTTGGGGAAAATCAGTACTTGGTCCTGCTAGTGAAGGCACGGGGCTGGACTCGATGACCTTTGGGGGTTCCTTCCAGTTCTAGGAGATATATAAATATATATGGAGATATACCTAACAAAAATAGTAGTAATATTGCTCAAAGAATAAGAGGAAAATATGGATTTCTGATACTGCAAATGAAACATGCTAGTCACAGAAGTAAAGTCTCTTCCAGCCCTATTAGATCATTCCTGTAAGTACAGGATTGACTATTGAGTTATGAGAAATTAGGTTATTGAAAAATTATATGCAGGCACCCACACTAAGTTTCAGCACTCCAGTGACTCAGATTTCTATTTTTGGTTAGTAGGAAAACGGAAGAAGTAGTGAGGTTTTCTTCCTAGCTACTGTTTTTAGAATTACATTCAAAATGACCAGGGGGAAAAAAAAAAAAGCTAATAAGGACTAGTCTACATTCGCAATGCTAGTCTACGCGGCAGCGCTTTAACATGGCTTGTGTGGTTGCGACAGAGTGCTGGGAGAGTTTTTTTCCAGCACTCTTTTTGTTGTTGTTGTTTTGTTTGTTTGTTTTAAAAACACACCGCCAGGAGGGGCGCTGAAACTTGCTGAGCTCAGGCAGGTGTTTTTCCACACCCGAGCGAGAAAGTTGCAGCATTGTAAATTGCCAGTGTAGAGAAGCCCTCAGATAAGCACTTTTGCATCCTAAATGCTATCAGGTATCATAATGGTTAGGCTATTTTTTAAATGTACAAATATACCACTTATAACTGGAAAGAGTTACAATAGCTTGCAAACAGAACTTCCCTCACTTTCTTTGCCTATATAACTAGGGGATTGTTTAACTTACCAGTTTATTTAGAATAGGTACCTAACAATGCAGTTAAGGGAAGCTCCTCAGCTCAGGGACTATCTTCCTAAGAGTCTGTACAACTCCTTCATACATTTTGGGGTGCTACCATAATTAAATAATGATCAGCACCAGGGATGTCATTTCAGACAAATTCAAGGGGTGGGGGGCAAAGTTGCATCAGCATCTACAACATTCTCTGTCCCAGTTGGCATCATTAAGAATAACTACTAGGCGATTATTTCTTTTCTAATGACACACAAGAAGTTGTGTTACAACTTAAATATCTTTCACTGCAGTGACTAGTGATTTTAGGTGCCTAAATTTAAAAGGGAACCTGATTTTCAGAAAGTGCCAAAGGACCTGCCAACTGAAAAGCAGGGATACCCCCTCCCCCCAAAAAAACCACACACACCAATCACTAACCACTTTTGAAAATTCTGGTCACAGACTTTGGCTCCAAAGCATTCTTCTCAGACTTGATGGCTGAGAGAAACACAAACAAATGAGGGCATGGCACTGCAAATACCATATAGAAATATCCCTCTACTTTAAGGGACACAATAGCTGCATCTACACTGGTAAAATCCAGATAAATAATGCCCCACCAGCAGTAGCAAGAGTGGAAAAGGTAGTGTACACAAGATGGTAGCAAAAACACTGGCACTTTGTCGATGTGATAGCTTTCACTGTTCTTAGTATGTATAGAATTACATGCCAGATTTTTCCTAGTATACAAAAAGCCAGAAAGCATCTCTAAATAGGATTATTGCAGAAGCCACACTATGAAGTGGTCCTAATTCTAACATTTAATTTTCCCAACAGCACTTAAGCTAAAACGGTTAACCACTGTCACACTCCAAAACACAAACCACTTCCCAAACCTGCTTTAGGATTTTAAGATTTACAGTTGTGGTGCCCTAGAGTAAAGCCACACAGCCCCTGAATTTAGTCAAAAGAACAGGAGTACTTGTGGCACCTTAGAGACTAACACATTTATTTGAGCATAAGCTTTCGTGGGCTACAGCCCACTTCTTCGGATGCATAGAATGGAACATATATTGAGGAGATGCATATACACATACAGAGAGCATGAAAAGGTGGAAGTAGCCATACCAACTGTAAGAGGCCAATCAATTGAGATGAGCTATCATCAGCAGGAGAAAAAAAAAAAATTTTGAAGTGAGAGGTCAAGACAGTGCCTAGGGCTGCAGGTAAACAGCACAGTGTGGTATCACCAGGAAGGCGAGGAGGACATGCTTCCACACACAAGCTGCCCTGGAGTGGCATTTCAGCCCCACTCCAACCAACAACAGGTCATACTCCCCTTTGCTTCATGGTGAACCCCACTCCCTCCGCAGCGGGGGAGGGCTAGTTTGTGTTGTCCCAAAAGTTTTGGGGGTTTTTTTGGGGGGGGGGGGGAGTAGGGTGACCAGATGTCCCAATTTTATAGGGACAGTCCCAATTTTTGGGTATTTTTCTTATATAGGCTCCTATTACCCCCCATCCCCGTCCCGATTTTTCACATTTGCTGTCTGGTCACCCTAGGGGGGAGAGAAGAGGGGAAGAAGGGAGAATAAAGGGAAAGGTTGAGGACAAAAGGAAGAAATATTTCTCCATTGCAACACCCTCCCCCACTGCCCTCCCAGCCGACTCCTCCCCCGACCCCACACAACCCCTCCACTTCTAGACCCAGGCACCCGCAGCCCCGCCACCCCCCGCCCCACGCACACACACACCACACCCGCGGCCCCGCCACCCCCTCACTCCCAGACACCCCCCATTCCCTTCACCCACGGCCCCGCCACCCCCCTCGCTGCACCCGCAGCCCCGCCACCCCCCTCACTCCCAGACACCTCCCCTCCCCGCACTCGCGGCCCCGCCGCTCCCAGACACCTCCCCGCACCCGCGGCCCCGCCGTTCCCAGACACCTCCCCTCCCTCCCCGCACCCGCGGCCCCGCCGCTCCCCGACAAACCCCACAGGAACCCAACCTACTCCTAAGATGCCCCCACACCCGATTCCCCTGGTTCGGCTGCAGCTCCCCGCTCCCTCCGGCCCCTCACCGTGGTCCTGGTTGAAGCCGGCGTACAGCAGCCCGTTGCCGTGCGGGTTGGCCGGCAGCAGGTTCATGGCTGCTGCCGGATGCGTGGCTGGCCCGGGGCCTTTAAACCATCGCGGCCCCGGACGGACTGAGCCCCGCCGCAGCCCAGACGCCGACACTCCCCGCGGGCACAGGGACAGGCCAGCGGCTGCTTCCGACCCCGCCAGGCCGCGCGCCGAGCCAGATACCATCCACCCGCCAGGCCGGGGAGCGCCGAGCAATCGAACCGCCGCCCGCGGAGGCCGCCCCCTTTCCCCGCACGGGCAAGGCAACCCCTCCCCCACCTTCTCCGGAGACCCAGCCCGGACGGGCATGTGGGACCCACTGCCCCCCTCCTGGGGCAGGGTGACTCGGGGCTGGCATGGGGGATCCAGTGCCCACTCCGGGGCTGCAATGAGGGATCCACTGCCCCACCCCCGGCTGGAACGGGGATCCACTGTTCCCCTCCCGGGGCTATCATGGGGGATCGACTCCCCTTCCCTCCAGGACTGCCTGGGGAGTCTTCTAGCCCCTGAGGAATCTCCCCTCACTTCCCACCACCCCAGATGGAAGCTCTGATTTAGTTGGGGTTGGTCCTGCTTTGAGCAGGGGGTTGGACTAGATGACCTCCTGAGGCCTCTTCCAACCCTAATCTTCTATGATTCCCTCTGGGGCTGCTTTGAGGGAGGCCCACATATGGGGTTGGCAAAGGTGGAGCCTGGATCTGGGTATGCATTGAGAACCTAGAAGTCCTCTGTGCAGCACCCATGCAAACTGTGCTAAGGCAGGAATTTTCTGTTTCTATTATGTTATTCTCAGTGCTCTCCAGATCAACACATTTCAGTGGAGTACTGTACAAAGGGGTGCCCTGCCTTTCTCCCCCCCTCCCATGTCCCTGATTACACCATTCAAATGGTGGCAGGTATGGAACATCTCCTTCTCTCCCGGGGCATTGCTACAGCTCTCCAACATGCTGTGCCCCATCTCAATCCAAATTCTGCCCTAGGTACTGATGTGTCATCACCCATCTTGATCTGAACAATGGCTGTATCTCAATACGGGTTTGTGTGTGCAATACCCCATTGCGAGCTGAGTGCTACTGCCTGGCCGGTCATAACTGAATGCACAGTGAACTTTCTGCCAAATAAATCACGCCCTTCATAGCCTTCTACATAGCCACAGGGGCACCAAAACTTTTCATACGAGAGCCATGTTAGCAGTTTGGATGGGAACCTCAAGGGTTACCCTTAATTTATATAAAATGGAGCAGATTGTTGCACCTAAACTCATCTTTAATAAAGAGATGCAGCCCACAGAGGCTCCAGGTTATGACACTGCCTCCCTTCGCTCAAGAAAGAGTGTCGCATTCAGGACCTCGCTACTACTGATGTTTCTATTTAGGTACAGCCTATAGACCCCATTCAGGATAGGTATCCAACTGTCCTAGGCAATGTACAAACATAAAAAGACACAATTATTGCCTCAAAGAGTTTGTAGTCTAGTTTAAGACAAGGTGCAACAAGTAAGTATAACAAACAACAGGAGGGAAAGAGGATGAGGATGGGAAAACAAAAAGATGAAATATTAACAGTGTAACACTGTTCTAACCATTTTTCAGCCAATCACTGCCTATTTCTATTTTATTGTTATTCTTTTGTAACCACTGCCTGTTTTTTTTTTTTTATTGTTACTAGCTATTACTATTGGGTTTGTGTGTGTGTACTACAGAGGATGCAAGCTACATGACCACTCCCAAAATAGCTACAGCTGAGGATATTGAGAGCAATACGTTTAAAAATAGGGAAAAGGGAAAACATTATTTTGCTTGGCTGATCTCAGTATATTTATTATTACACACACACATAATAAGTGAAAATAATGTTACTAAGTAAGGCCCTGATCCTTCAATGACTTTTGCACATGCTTAATGTTATACACTGTGAATATTCCCAAAACAAAGCCACTGTGAGCTCAATGGTACTGCTCACAGTCCATAACATTAAGCATGTACCTGAGTCTTTGAAGAATCAAGGCTTGAGACTAAAGTCAATCTCTCAAAAGTTAGACAATGCCAGAATCAAAGTGGCATGGGCATGTGGTCTCCTTGTGTAGTCTTATACTTACATGTTCATGTACTAATTTTTCCACAGAGACACAGCCTCATTCAGCAGACAGGATGAACAGTACTTACTGAATGAGGTGGCCACTCAAGATTTTTTTTTATCTTTGTCATGCACTGTTATGGCACAGGCCTTATTGATTACACTCTAAATTGTGCCACTTGGCTGCAGCCACAAAGGACCATTATACCAGTTGGGGATCACCTGAGCACAGGGACATTCTGTCCATGTACTCTTTTCCTCAACAATGTCCCATACACAGGAGTTCTTAGCTAGCCAAATCCACTGGCTTTATGGTTCCTTTGTACTGACAGAGAGGCAGAGTAGAAATCTGACTCTGAGAATGCAGAAGAGGGACCCATATTTAATGTTATACTCTATTTGTATCTTCTCTTGCTATGCCATATCAGCCCCCTTGCCGTGTAATGTATGGACTCTGCAGTATGCAGTACTAGGGCAGCCTTTACCAAGAGCATGAGAAGTGAGGTGAATTTTTATCCCTCTTATCGAGAGGCTTTGGCTACCATTTGCCCAAGAGATCCACATTTAGAGAGTGCCCAGCTTCCCAGGATATCCCAGAAAGAGCTTTTTATCATCTGTGACCCTTCCTTTACAATGTGCTCTATTGTAGGCCTCTCCTTAGAGACCATTCTAGAGCTACTAATGCAGAATCTGACTGCTTACAGGTTTGGTGGTGGTAGATACTGAAAAATCTATTACACCATTTCTCTAAAAACTGCACTGACTACCTGTTAATTTCCAAGTGCAATTCAGGATGCCTGCTTTGATCTTCAACATCCTGTGTGGTTTGAGCCCTGTCTCTTTGGGAGACTCACTCCCCCATGGTATTGCCATTGTTGAGATCTCCTAGGGAAAAGATGTTCTCCATAGATGGCCCCCAACCACTGTATCCTCTTACCTCCACCCTCCAACTACTCAAACTGTCTGTTAGTGTTATGGCCTGGTGGAAAGTTTATCAGCCTCTTTTCTCTGATGTTTGTCCATGGCAATGGTCTCCAAAGTGGGGTGCGCAAGAGGATCCTTGGGGGTGCACGGCAGGAGGAGGAGCGCTTTTATTTTGCTTCGTCAGTTCGGGCGGGAGTCTGAGCGGTTTTGCTTTTTTTTTTTTGCACTTCGGTAAAAATGGTAGAGCCAGCGGCAGGGGGTGCATGCTCAATTTTTTTTTACTGATGGGGTGCGCAATCAAAAAAGTTTGGAGACCACTGGTCTATGGGGTAGGATGAAGTTGGATAAGTTGGTGTGTAATGTAATTTGAGGGGTTAGGTAAAAGTCTTTTGTTTTTAAGAGTTATCTATGTTAAATATCATACAGGCACCCAGCAAAGTTGCATTGGTTGCATTTTACACATTTTTGAATAAGCATGCACTATGAAGCAAATTACCTCTCTCTGCCTACTAGCCAGCACACCCTGTCTTCTTGAAATTACAGTTGGGAGGTGGAACAATAGCCAAAGCCTCTCCTAAGTGCTCTAGCTTTGCAGGGGGAAGAGAGAGACACACAACGAGACATCTCATACAGATAAGGATATTGAATGTCCTGGAAACACCCTTCCTTTGGAATAATTAAGACCAGTATAAAGTTTGCAGGAGAACAAAAACTGAACTTTGCTCTTTTGTGGCTAATTTTCTCTTTGGCATCCAACTGCAGACACACCCTTGAGCAAGTCAATGTTTTGCCTCTCGCCAAACAGGATCATAACTTTCCTTTTTTTTTTTTTTTTTTTATTAAATAAAGAGCAAGCAAAAGAGTTCCAGTCACCTATGTTTTGGGAAACAATTTATTTATAGTGGAAGGGAAAGAATTTGTATAGGACAAAAGCACGGAATTTTGTGAGATCTGAGTTCCTCTGTCCCAGACTTGGTGCCATTTGGAGCAGGCATGTTACTTAACCTCTTTGTGACTCATTTCCACAGTTTGTAAGATGGAGATGATAATATCACCACCCCCACTGCAACTCTGTTCACCCCCCTGCCTCTGTGGTGTGTCATAATTTCTCATTATGTTCGCCAACAAATTCACACTGTAAGCTTCTGGGGACTAGGAACTTTTTTAAAGTTTGTCTATAAAGTGACATGCATATTACATAATAAAAATGCCACTACATAAAAGAATAATTATCTTTGATGGTTTGTGGAGGAAGGATTCTGCCATCACTAGTACTTAGCTTTTTCCCATCTAATGTAATAAAAAAAAAGAGAATTTCTCTATAGTTTTATTTTTTGCCAGCCTATAGCATTTAATTGAAAAATTGTATCTCTGCTATAGAGTTTTATTGGAGGGTTCCAAAAAAAATCCACCTCAGGAAAAAGTTGTTTTCTATTAAATTGTGTAGATGGAATAATTTCTACAGTACTAAGAAGGATGGAACTAATAAAATTATGTAGGACTTTTCCATAACACTGTGCTCAAATATTATAGTTTTGGACATCTAGCTAGCAGTGAACCTACTGGAAGCAGGAATAGGTCCTAGAATGTGGATGATTGTTACGGATTTGAGGCAAGACAGCCTGTTGTATTAGGTATGGAAGCTGAGAAAATTGGTTCTAGGCCCAGCACTGCCATATTCCCTTTGTGACTTTGGTCATATCAATTTGGCCAGAGATTTTCTTTTTAAATGTATCCACTATATTTGAATGCTCAGTCTGAGCTACCTAGATCATGATTTTCAGAGGTGTTGAGCACCTGTGGCTTCCACTAACTTTTATTTCAGTTGCAGAATGCAACAGCACAAATTGCTTATGTACAGTAATTAAAAACTACAATGAGAGATGAGTGATCTATTATCAATTCAGATAATGCTTTAAACTGATCCCCTAAAATAAACATACTATTAAAGATACAAGTAGAAGTCAGTTGTACTGCTTACCATTTAGGATTTGCTTTGGGCATTTGGCTTTACATATCAAATCTTATTCTGGAAAATGATCCCACAGTCCAAACTTTCCATTTCCCTCTTGTGCTTGTTTGTTTACCCCTTATTTATTCTGATGAGTAAGGGCAGAGACAGAGCGGTGTTTCAGGATCCAACTATAAATTCATTTGGTGTTTTTAAGAGAATGAAGATTTTACACTTTTACTATTGGACCACAAGTAACGAATGTCAACTTGAGGGAGTGTCAGAGCTAATAATAACCCAACTGACCTGCCTTGGTGTAAGAGTTCTAGCAAAACATGCTCTGCCCTTGCAAAATAGAGACTTTGCTTCTATCCACATGCCTGCTTTGGGATGCTCTGTTTCTAGCTGCACCTGCAAGGATCATTCAGAAGTAATGATTCCCAAAAAGAAAAAAGAAAAAAAGGGAGTGTGTGTTTTCCCTCACCCCAATTTAATCTTTATAACAGAGCCCCACTTTACTTGAGTGTTACCATCTGATCTTCTAACACATCTGCATCTTGTTATCATTTATTAATCTTTTTGTTGTGCATAACCTATTGGCTAGAATCCCAATATAGCCTTGGCATTTTGTACCTGATAGACTTGCACCACTAGTGGTCTGTTGCTATGGAGATATAGGGACATCTATGATGATTCAGAACTACTGCTACTGCAAGATGTTACCAAATTACATTTCAACAGAGGCACTTGTAAATGCTGCAGTGAAGCTACATACCACTCTCACCAAGGGCGCTGGAAATTGGTGTTATCACTCCTCTGCGTGTCAATGAGCCCAGGAGCATGGTGTCACACCATTTCCATCATTTAGACACCTTTCCCCACAAACTGAGGATTTAACTCAGACTGCTCTTCAAAACTTCTTATGCCACTTTTGAAGATTTATGCTGTAAGAAGAGCATCCTCATGATCTATGGAACAGCCTCGCCATAAAAGGAGGGCAAGCCACCTACTGAAGAATAAACAACAGGCTTTGTTTTTCCAGGAACATTTATTTTTAAATAATATTGTTCTTTCCCTATAAAGCAGCTCTTCAGTCACATTCTTCTTATGCTTGTTGCAACTATTGTCTTTGGCATTTTCTTCCTAGAACTACCTTGTAGAACATCTGGTACAAAAAGTGTAGATTTACAGAAAAATAAGAATATAAACCACAGATTAATCCCCAGAAGTATTAAATAACATAGCAAAAACGTTATCAAATCTGCTTCATACACGAATGGGACAAAAACATGTTGTGCATAATATTCTATATACACATTTGCAGCTTAGTTAAATTAGTGCTTCGAGGTTACCAAGGAAGTTGTACAAAAAATAATCATATCCACTACTTCAATAGTACTAGAATGTCTCACCATTTGTAAAATGTACAATGTATACAATACATTGCATTTAAAAAAAAATCTCTGCTTTAATCTACAAACTGACACACTAATTTTTGCCTATTTGTAAATGAAGTTTGTCATAAAACAGATTTTGATCTAGTGAATTACACAAGTCACTTCCAAGATCTCTTGTAATTAACAACTCAATAAAATGATAATTATTCCCTTTATAAAAAACACATCTCAAAACACAGGCATTGTGCACATCAAAAATTCCAATCTAAAAGTCCAAAAGCAAAGTGTCACATCCACTTCTGTTGCACAGAACACATCATTCATTCCAAAGCAGCATTGTTATAGTGAGCACACTGTAAAATAAGTCTTTCCTTATTTTTGTCAATGTCATGTGATACACGGAGCATGCTCAGCTATTCAACAGGACTCCTTGTGTTCAAGGTTCCACGTGAGGAAAGTCAACCTTGTTTTTCAGCCACATCAGGTTTAGGAAATTTTACAGCTGTTTCTCGTACAGTTTTTTGGTGGGCTCTGTGGGGGACGGATAATTTTAGCTTTCTTTAGGCTGTTCCTTTTGTTGTTGTTGCTGGCAGTGAGTGAGTAGGAGCGTCCATGCATCATCCTGGCATTAAGGCCATTGGCCATAGAGAAAGATTTGAGATGACTTCGTAAGGCAACAGGGAGCGGGAGCTTGTCAACAAGATGCACTGGGGTGCAGGAAACTATGGCACGGCAGCAGAGATCTTGCAGACTCAGTACTTAAAAACAAAACAAAACATATTATAATACATAGTATGCTTTTGTAAGCCACCTGGTGGCAGCACACACAGTATCATGCGTGTCCATTGTACGTTTAAAACCAATCCTCTAAGTTTTCCTCTCTTTACAGTTCATTATACCCTTTCTCCAGTACTAGATACTTGCCCATAACTCTAACCTGCCCTATCTCGCAAGCCCTACACACATGGAACTTTCATTGGCTTCAATGAGAGATCTTGCAAAATTGTTCCCCTCTCACCCAAGTTGAATAGAACAAGGGTACCATTTTCAAAAACACCTCAGTGACTTAGAAGCTTAAGTGCCATTTTCAAAAATTACTTTCATTTCAGTCTCATGGAATGTCAAAGATTTTGAAAACTTTTACCCCAACTCTGCCTAACACTCATACTGAACTCTCATTACACGGCTTTCCAGTCAGCTGGAATCCCATCTGAATAATAAGACTATTCTTTGAAGCTTTGAATCTCTCACTCTGGTACCCTTATTTCATCCAGAACTGGAGGGAATCATTCAAGCTCATAAGTAAATGTTACTGGTTAAATTATACTTCAAACTCCAGCAAAAGACAATTTCAATCTATATTTTAAAAAAAATTAAATTAGCTGCATATTAATTGCTCAGAGCCAGGAAATACATTTAACTTGGATAAATCCCTTGTTGGCATTTGGCAAGGAAAGAATGAATGTTGGAAGTGATTAATATTTTTACTCCCCCCTCCTAAGACTTAAAGCTTAGGAAAGACAGCATCTAGTACAAACGCCTAAAAACGCCACTCCCTGCCGCTATAACCCATTCATACCTCTCCAGACTTTTCTTCAGAGACTGGGATAATTTGGGATTCGGGATCTGGTGCTCTTGTATGATTTTTGGGATGTCCAATTTTTTTTTTTAAGGCTGTGAAGAATATTCTTGTCTTACTGCTTAATTGAATAAGGAGTGTGATACTGCACAAATCAAAATAAACTTACACTAGTTTGTTAATCTAGTTTCTGGTAGGGTACCTACTTAAGTTAAGGAAATATAAAGCTTCTTCAAAGCCAGTAAGTCCTTTTAAAAGACACTTACATTTTGCTACAATTTGTATCAAAAAACCCCATCCCATTTTTATTCCAATAGAAAAACCCTCTTTAGATATCCAACAGAGGTCAACTGAGCCCATTTTCATTTAGAAAAACAGTTATTTGTACTCTATGATCCAGTTTTCATTAACCGTCTTAAAGATTTTGAGACATTTATTATAGACATCAGTTATATGGTAGGTTGGTGGATATCCCTCACAGCAGTACAACCTGTGAAAAAAAAGCATGACAATCTACCAGCCCAGGTACCAAGTCTGCTCTCTCACCTTTACAATGATAAAGAAAAAAATTCATCTGCTCCAGGTAAGAGAGCAAGGAGAATTTTCCAACACTGCAAGAATAGTTTACAACAAGTCAAACTAAAAAGATCCAGAACAAACCAGAACTAACATTTACTGACAGGTAACCTAAAGGAGTCATTTAGAGGGTGAGGACAGCACTGTATCAATATTTGCTCATATACTTCTTATATCCAAGAAACGTATTGCTCTATTACCAATCTCTTATTTGTGTCAGAATAGTGAGAAGGTCCAGAGTATACATTTTGGGGAAACATTTTAACAACATGAAAGAAAGAAAACCTTGGGGCAGATCCACAGATGGTGTAACTGTCTTAGGTGGGGTGTGGTTTTGTTTGTTTCTCTGCTCCTCCTTTTCCATGCTTTTTATCTTGGAATCAGCTGAGGTGAGCCATCTAACAATGTACCTGTTCCAGAAATTACTTTGTCAAAGCATAAATTGTAGTAATCCTCAGACAGAGTCCGATCCCGCGAAATGCCGAGCATCCTCAATTCCCGTCGACTTCAAATGGAAATAGGGAGTGCTCAGCACCTTGCAGGATCAGACCTCTACAGTCTGATTGCTATTAAAAATAAATCATATAAGCCAGTGACTCAATGAAATACTTAATAGACCCAAATGAATCAGTAGATGTCTGTCACTGCACAATTATTTTCAGATGCTTTTAAAAAAAGCTTGTAACAAGAAGTTCATAACGAAGTAATGGGAATACAGAATTACCATACTTGATTAAACCAATGGGTCCCTCAAGTCCAGTAGTCTCTCAGCAACAGCTGCCACTACCAGTGCTTCTCAGTAAAATGCAAGAAACCCTCCATTAAGTAAATATGGCATTATCTGTCTCCAAGAAACGTTTCCTCCTTACCTTCAATAAACGGAGGCTGGCTTAAGTCCTGAAGCATGCGGGTTTATATCTCTTCCAAAACATTTTTTGAAAGTATTTACTATAACAACTATGCATATTCCTATTGTTCCTAAATAATCTCTTCTTGAATCTTGCTCAGCCCTTGGTGATATCCTGTGGCAATGGGTTCCACAAGCTAATTATGCATTGTGTGGGGAAAGTATTTTCTTTCATCGGTACTGAATCTGTCACCTTTCAATTTATTGAATGTTCCCTTGTTGTGGAATTATGAAAGGGTGAACAGAAGCTCTCAGTTTAATCTTCCCTAAATGATTCATTATTTTGTACACTTATCACATCCTTACCTCTTATTTAGGGTAAAAACAAGAAACAAAAAAACCCCAATTTTTTTCAGGTTCTATTCACCTTGTTTCACTGTCAGCACGTGTCATTTAAGGAAAGATCAGCTAATAACATTGTTAGCAAACCTAGTCTCTTTACATTTTTATTTAACAAAAATAAATTAATAAAGCATTTAAGGTACATGTCTCAATGTTTTCAGCTTTTCACTATTACTTTTAAGGCTTTAAGAGGTTCAGTCTGAAAGGTCTAAGAGTGATGAACTAGAATGAACAAATGCGTATTGTGTTTTGCCTACCCTTGTTTGGCCTCCAGAGCCGGTCCATCCCATGTCTCATTAACACTATTCTTGCCAGCTCAGTAAAAGACTCTGTGATGTTAAAGTTACAAAGTGGGCTAACTTCAAAAAAAGTCATGCCAAGTCTCTCGGCATAGGCTTGTGCTTGTTCAGTGGAGACTTGACGCTTGAAGGCTAAATGAAGGCGGTTTCCAACCAGGATTTTAGGTACACCGGGAGCATGCTGAGTGAAGAGAAGCAATAATAGATTAGTGTTATAACCCTTCACCCCATCTTCAAATAAAATTTGTAAGCTTTTCACAAAGATTCAGAAACAATGCTCTACTCATGAAGCATGTCAAGTGGCAAAAGGATATATGACATGATGGAAAAGGCAGCATCCTCATATCTACAAGAGACTGGGCTGGGATGAGAAATGAAGGGACTATGCTTAGTTCTTGGGAAATGGGGCAGTAATTATTTTCTCCCATCCTTGAAACCTGTCTTTTCCCAAAGCTTCCTCATTCAGTTTATTACAGAGAACAAACATAAATTTTCATTGTTAAGCTGCTTTTTTAAAAACATAAGTACTGTATCTTCATGGCTAAATTCAGGACAGAATTCTCTCTTTGGGGGGAATGTCGACATTGCAGGGAGGGTGTATGATTGCAGCACACGTACGCATACCCAAGCTAGTTTTAATTTAGCTAGCTCAGGTTCCAATAGCCGTGAAGCTTCTTCAAGCCCACCTGGGACTCTGGGGTGGCTGGCCTGCACTGAAACCTGTACTGCCACAGTTTCTCTACTCTCAATATTCAAGATAGCTAGTTTAAAGCTAGCTCAGATTAGTGGCATGCTGTGACATTTTTAGTCTGGCATGCAATTCTACACTTACATGGAAAATGGCATTTCCTCTATTCGGCACTGGTGAGGCCACAACTGGACTATTGCGTCCAGTTTTGGGCCCCCCACTACAGAAAGGATGTGGACAAACTGGAGAGAGTCCAATGGAGGGCAACGAAAATTATTAGAGGGCTAGGGCACATGATTTATGAGGAGAAGCTGAGGGAACTGGGTTTATTTAGTCTGCAGAAAAGAAGAGTGAGGGGGGGATTTGATAGCAGCCTTCAACTACCTGAATGGGGGGTTCTAAAGAGGATGGAACTAGGCTGTTCTCAGTGGTGGCAGATCACAGAATAAGAAGCAATGGTCTCAAGTTGCAGTGGGGGAGGTCTAGGTTGGATATTAGGAAAAACTATTTCACTAGGAGCGTGGTGAAGCACTGGAATGGATTACCTTGGGAGGTGGTGGAATCTCCATCCTTAGAGGTTTCTAAGGCCTGGCTTGACAAACCCCTGGCTGGGATGATTTAGTTGATGTTGGTCCTGCTTTGAGCAAGTGGTTGGACTAGACCTCCTGACGTCTCTTCCAACCCTAATCGTCTATGATTCTATGATCTTCCATGTGGTGTGACCTTGCACAAAAGGTGTGTGCAAGATCATGATGTGCGGAGGATGCAATCTTGTTCTACAACATGGTGTCCTCCATGCGCATTTGGGGGCCAGAGAGAATCATCCCTTGGGCACACCACGTCCTGGGACATGCAGTGCATGCCTGGCATACACAGACAGCACGCCACCGGCTCAGATATGTGAGATTAGATATTTTTCTACAAGATATGCTCTAGTTCATACAGAAATTAACTCAGGGAAGTTCTATGACCTGTGTTATGCAGGAGGTCAAATGAGATGATCGAAGGGATCCCTTCTGGATTTATAATATGTAACTCTATGAACTAGGAGTGTTGACAAATAGCATTATTATTATAGTATCAAAATCCCACATCACATGTGCAGGATTTTAGGCCCATTTTCCTCTTTTACAGAATACATATTTTCACATTATACAAGTAAACTGCTTTTAATTTAAGACAGTTTGTATGCATCAGAGAAGTAGTCACTTGCATTCAAAAATCCAAGATAGTCTTTTGAGATCTTCGGATGAATGCACTATAACAGTGCTGAAGGCTTTATAAATAGTGACTTAAACCTCATAATCCCCATATGAGATGGGAAAGCATTTTTTTTTCATAAGAGGAACCGAGTCAGAGGTAAAGTGATTTGCTGAAGTAACACAACAAATCTGTGGCAAAAGTGGTTATTGAACCTAGGAATCTTGATCTCCATCTCCATTTTCTTCATCTAGAATTGACACCTTTTTAAATAAGTGGGCAGTTCACTTGTTTGTTTCAGTCTAAAAGTATAACAAAAATACAAGACTGTCATCTTGGATTCCTGTAATGAATTCGGACTGCAGTTACATAGTATAAACCAGTAACTGGAAAACACCATGAGCAAAACACATGCTTAATCACTAGTCTTGTTATACATAAATGATGTTTTAGGATGCACCTTACCTCATCTATCTCCTTTATCCATCGATCAATACCATCAAATGACCAGCGATTTGTAATGTCATATACCAGTATCACCCCCTATGTGAAAAAATATTAATGTGAATTTCACTTAACATATACAAAATGCATAACATATAGTACTATCTTACTCTAACACCATTCTATTATCTGTATCAGGATTATGGGGCTTACAATCCTGCCAGATGCTGCATGCTCCGAGTGGAGAGGAATCTCACAGCATCTTCCAGAATCAGCACCTTTGTCCCGATATAGAACTGGGAATGGAAGGACGCATGGAGAGTGGAAAGCACTCAGCAACTTGCAGGATCAGGCCCAGATTTAGCAGTTTGTGATCAATGTTAATTCAACTATAAAATCAAATTATGAACACGTTTGGGTGATGTATACATCACAAGTCACACAGACATATTGCTTTCAGTAACACTGTATAGTGTCCAATAGCTAAGGGCCTCAAATTCTATGGAGGTCCAAATACCTCACTACCAGAAGTAACCAATGCACATTATCATTGTTTACAGCAATACTTTTAGGAGCCTAATCCATGTTTTCAACCTGCAGCTAATAAACTGATGTGTCAGAATGCAAAAACACTAAATATAATGTAGCTGCACAAACATCTGAGACTGGATTTATAATTTCCCCCAATTCTTGACTAAGTTACATTAACTATTTATCCTTCTAGTTACACCCAATTTGAGAAAGTTTAACATAAACAGTACACTTGGGAGTTTTAGTCAAGAAGCAAACGTCCATTATGCTTCTAGCTTTTACTGCAACCTCTATTCCAGAGGTTCTCAAACTGGGGGTCGGGACCCCTCAGGGAGTCGTGTGGTTATTACATGGGGGGTCACGAGATGTCAGCCTCCACCCCAAATCCTGCTTTGCCTCTATCATTTATAAGGGTGTTAAACACTTTTAAATATATTTTTAATTTATAAGGGGGGGGTCGCACTCAGAAGCTTGCTATGTGAAAGGGGTCACCAGTACAAAAGTTTGAGAGCCACTGCTCTATTCAGAGGTGTAATGATAAGAAGGACTGGATATGTCTGTAGAGCATATACATCCTGCTCTCTCTTTTGGTAGAGATGTAGTGGTTGCTAGAGGGCAGTATTAGGCATGTAATTCCTCTAAGGCAGGGGTCGGCAACCTTTCAGAAGTGGTGTGCCGAGTTTTCATTTATTCACTCTAATTTAAGGTTTCACGTGCCAGTAATACATTTTAACGTTTTTAGAAGGTCTCTTTCTATAAGTCTATAATATATAACTAAACTATTGTTGTATGTAAAGTAAATAAGGTTAAAATGTTTAAGAAGCTTCATTTAAAATGCAGAGCCCCCCGGACCGGTGGCCAGGACCCGGGCAGTGCGAGTGCCACTGAAAATCAGCTTGCGTGCTGCCTTTGGCATGCGTGCCATAGATTGCCTATCCCTGCTCTAAGGGCTCCTCCCTTTCTTACTGTAGCTTCAGATTGTGGCATCTTGTTAGGCCTGATACTCTCCCTCTCAATGAAGACAGCAAAATTATGACAAGTAGGACACCTACATGAACATGAAACTTACAAAAGTGCTTTATTTATACAGCATATTTATATGTACACCTCTACCCAGATATAACGCTGTCCTCGGGAGCCAAAAAATCTTACTGCGTTATAGGTAAAATCGTGTTATATCGAACTTGCTTTGATCCGCCGGAGTGCACAGCCCCGCCCCGCTCCCCCCAGAGCGCTGCTTTACCGCGTTATGTCCGAATTCGTGTTATATCGGGTCACGTTATATCGGGGTAGAGGTTTATTTTTATAGCAGCGAAAGGTGGATCTGGCATTTTAGATGAAACTCCCCTTCTTCTGAAATATACAGCTCCAACCTCAAAGAGTTTACAATCAAAGCCCTTAATCCTGCCAGGGGAACCATGTAGACAGAACCCTGCATCCAGATGGAGTCCCACTGATGTCAATGGGGGCTCATCTGCATGGGTCTTGCAGGATCAGGCCCAAGATTAGATTTTATTATCCTGGCTTGTTACATCAACACTATGGAGTGGGGAGGAAGGCCAGTGTTTACAGCAATATGATCAGGCAGTGACTCAGGTCAGGCATATAAAAATCATGATGTATTTTTTAAATTTATAATTATGATTGATTTGACTTGTGGTTATTGTGGAAGGAGTGAGCCTTGGGGGATTTAAATGAGGAAAAGGTAGCAGATTAGAAGACCAGAAATGGGAGGGCATTCTATGCATAGGGGCAGCACGGAGAGTATTGTGCAGGAAGCAGATGAATGGTGCATCAATACTGGCACTGAAGTTGGGGTAGGAGGGGCAATGTAGTTCAATAAAATATTTTAGACAGACGGACAGACAGCTCAGAGCTATAGAGGGCTTTCAAGGAGAAGACAAGAAGTTCAAACTTGCTGTGGGGGTGAAGGTAGGGCCCAGCGGAAGGAGTCAAAGACGGGGGTTGACACTGCCAGATCAAAAGGCAACCAAGACCATTTTAGTGACTGCATTTTGAATTGTCTGAAGGAGGCCACATGGGTGTCCTAGGGGCTGAAGAGGACCAGGCTACAATAATCAAGATGGGAGATTATCAGGGAATGGATGATAGTTTTGACTCTAGGAATACAGAGGAAGGACTGGAATTTAAATTAAGTTTAACTGATTCAAAGAAGCCCCGGGGGCAGTTCCGATCCTGAAGCGAGGCTAACACTAAACAGAGAGAGTCTGAGGAAAAAAACAAAGATAAATTAAAGCAGACTAAGGACCTGATTATCTCCTATAGCATAAAATTCTACGCAATATAATGACATTCTGCTACAGCAAGTCATACCTTCCCTTTTGAGATCAGTTTCCTCTCTTTTGGCATTAGCTAATCTTCTTGTTTTGCATGCTATGCAAATTTACAATCTTCTTATAATTTCCCCTCTTTTAAGCACATGCTTAAATCCATCCCTATTCAACAAAGCACTTAAGCATGTGGTTAACTTTAAGCACATGCTTTACTGAATAGGGATGGACTGTTGTAATAGGGTCTAAAAGTACAAGTCCCTAGTGCAGTGATTCTCAAACTTTTGTACTGGTGACCCCTTTCACATAGTAAGCCTCTAAGTGCGACCCCCCTAATAAATCAAAAACACTTTTTAATATATTTAACACCGTTACAAATGCTGGAGGCAAAGCCGGGTTTGGGGTGGAGGCTGACAGCTCGCAACCCCACATGTAATAACCTCGCAACCCCCTGAGGGATACCGACCCCCAGTTTGAGAACCCCTGCCCTACTGCTTGAGCTAAAGGGAAAGTTACTTTAGCTTTGGGCAATAACAGGCCGTTGTAGTCACTGGGGCCTCCTGGGAGGAGTAAGACATAAGATTATGCATCAAGTTAGTGTATTACACTACCATTTCCTAAGTTTAGTCTTTTTCTTCATTTATTTAATAAGAAAGTAAACGATACTGTCCCTTTGCTCTCATTTCTTTCCCCCCAAAAAACCCTGTGTTGTATTCAGGAATATTACAGTATCTGTGTGCAAATTTACTTTATACAGTGATCTTTAAGAGCCGGTGTAATAAGGTTCGCTACTCTTGTGATATATCTTTACCAGCTCTACACTACATTCATTCATCCATCCATCCACCAGCAATTACATATTAGAATGAAGATAGCTTTGAGCTTACCTGAGCACCTCTTGAATAGGAACGAAATATGGTGCAGAATCTCCCTTGTCCCGATGTATCCCTAAACAAAATAAGTTACAGGCTATTAAGAGAAGCAGGGCAACTTCTTATGTTAAGAGTTAGATATTAGCAACTCATACACACATCAGCTCATACTAACTGGACAGCATCACTCTCTTCCCATCTGTTAGGCAGTAGCAGCCACCAATACACAGAAGAGCTTTTCAGCGCTCTGCAGTTATTTACACACTAACTTGCTTTCTGTGTTAGCGTTCTACCCCTTGCTTTAAAACAGGGGTTCTCAATCTTCATGGCACCATGACCCCTTTCTGACATCAAAAATTACTACACAACCCTAGGACGGGGGGACTGAAGCCAGAGCCTGCCTGAGCCCCATTGCTCTGAATGGGAGGGCCAAAGACTTGCTGAGGCCTGTAACCTAAGCCGTGCTGCCTAGAGCTGTGGGGCTCAGGCTTTGGCTTTGGCCCCAGGCCCCAGCAAGTCTAAGCCAGCCCTGGCAACCCCATTAAAACAGGGTCGTGACCCACTTTGGGGTCCCGACCCACAGATTGAAAACTGCTGCTCTAAAAAGAGAGTTGCTCAGCTTAACCAAAATAAGAGGACAAGAACTTCCAAGCCTTACTCAAGCCACTGGCAGTGGAAAATAAGGAATATGAATATTATTAGTCAAATATATTTTACAGCACCATCCCTTGAGCTTACTTCATCTCAAAATAAAGTGGTCTCCTGGTTTATGAAAGAAAAGCCCTTCTTTTGCAGCAAAAGAAAACAAAGCAAATGAGGGCTGTCTCCAGGGGAACTGAATGTGAATACAATAGGTTCTCAATGGGGGACACTG
Source organism: Chrysemys picta bellii (assembly GCF_011386835.1). Lineage (NCBI taxonomy): Eukaryota > Metazoa > Chordata > Testudines > Emydidae > Chrysemys > Chrysemys picta. The sequence continues at coordinate 38,469,189 of NC_088802.1, read as the reverse complement.
AGCACCTAACAATCTTTTGTTTATTTATCCTCACAACACCTCATGAGGTAGGAAAGCATTATTATCCCCACTTCATAGATGGGGAAGTGAGACTAAGTGACCTGCTGAAGGTTATAAAGAAAGCCTCCGGTGGAACAGGAATTGAATCCAGATTTCCCAAGTCCTAAGCTAGCATTCTAACCACTAGACCATTCTTCATCGCTTTGCTCGGTGCTTTCAGATTGCAGAACACATTACCTGCCTTGAAGAGTTACAGTCCACTGACTAATACTGTTTAAAAAGCACTGAGGAAGAACAATGGAACAAACACTTACCACAGCTGTAATTTTATTCGACGGCCATCCAGAAGTATTGTTGTCGTCTTGTAATCAATACCTGGAAAATAAATTTTGTTTAGAGTTAGAATCTTAGACCTACTGCATTAAGTGCAGTGTCTAGATATTTATATCTTTGAAAGAAGTTAACAGGAAGGAAAAAATATTTCCATTAGTGCAATGTGCATGGGTCAAACATATTCTGTGGATTTGAAGTTATGGAGACCGCTCAAAGTATGAATGTGGTCTCCTCATTCAGGAGCACATTTTCCCAGCTCCGTCTGATGGGCCACCTCTCTTCCCATTCATGATTATACAACATTCTTGCAGCAATTATCTCCACTGTTCCATGTAAGCAACTGGTGTATGTTCAAAAGAGTTTCATCCTTTTTGAAAAACAGAAGATGACACTGTCCTCTTCCCTCATCCCCCTCCACAGACTTTGCTGCCACCTTATCCTCCTTACCAACTGCAGATACTGCCCAGCTAAATGCTATTCCTTTCCTTCTGTTCCCCTGGACATACTGCCTTGTTCATCTCTCCCCTGGAAATTACTCTCCCATGGTAGCTCTAGACCCACTGGCAGCTCTGGTTTCCAAGAACAGCTCCCACGTTCTCTCTTCTTATAAAGCAGCTGTAAGAAGCTGGGCTGGCAGCTTGTTTCCAGCTCTTTTCGCATTCTTATTGATACATTAAGGTCAGAAAGGACCTTTTTAATCAAGTCTAATTTCCTGCATAACACAGACCACGCAATTCCACCTAGCAAGTCCTGTATCAAGCCCTTAACTTTTGATTGAGTTCCAGCGTCTTTTAGAAAAAAGTGAGTTACCACTCTAGGGATTTAAGACATAGCTCTGTCTCCATCCCAATGGCACCTGAGACTACATTATGAATAGTACTTGTGGTGGTATGTTTACAATGCAGACACCAGTCTGCTATTAACTGGATCAAACGGGACCAAAACCATCAACCCCATTACACATGAACGACATAACAGGT